>NC_053490.1:451506054-451741054 GCF_905171775.1 Rana temporaria | reverse complement strand
TTGTGATTCGGCACTGCGTCGTTTTAACTGACAATTGCGCGGTCGTGCTACATGGCTCCCAAATAAAATTGACGTCCTTTTTTTCCCACAACTAGAGCTTTCTTTTGGTGGTATTTGATCGCCTCTGCGGTTTTTATTTTGTTGGGCTATAAACAAAAATATAGTGACAATTTTGAAAAAAATGCAATATTTTTTACTTTTTGCTATAATGAATATCGCCAAAAAATCTAAAAAAAAATTCCAGTTTAGGCCGATACGTATTCTACTACATATTTTTGGTAAAAATTTTTTTTTAAATAGGGGATAGATTTATTGCATTTTTTTTTTTTTACTAGTAATGGCGGCGATCTGCGATTTTTTTATTTTATTTATTTTTTATTGTGACTGTGACATTGCGACTTTTGACACATTTTTGGGATCATTCATTTATTCAGCGATTAATGCTATAAAACTGCACTGATTACTGTGTAAATGTGACTGGCAGAGAAGGGGTTAACACTAGGGGGCGCTGAAGGGGTTAAATGTTCCCTAGCGAGTGATTCTAACTGTAGGGGGAAGGGGACTCGCAAGGGGAGGAGACTGATGTGTGTTCCTCTGTACTGGGAACACACATCAGTCTCCTCGCAGCTGACAGGACGTGGATCTGTGTGTTTACACACACAGATCCGCGGTCCTGCCGTGATTGTGGGCAATCGCGGGTGCCTGGTGGACATCGTGGGTGCCTGGCGGACATCGTGGCCGCCGGGCACGTGCACTGGGTCCTTAGCGATGGCATGTGCGTGCCCCCTACACGGACGGGAAGCCCAGGACGTCATATGATGTCCACCCAGGATGTGAGATCCCATCTGTGGACGTCACATGACTATGGGCGGGATGTGTAGAGGTTAAAGAACTTTCACTGCATTTTTTTCAGTGTTCTGTCCCCCTCAAGGGACAACGTTTAGGTAGTACTTTGTCCCATGTTCCTATGTGCTTTGTCATGGCTATGAGCTATGACAGCATGCTCCCCATTTGTGGCTATCCTAAAATGTAGCTAGCAAGGAGATAGCTGTATTGATAGCTGGCCCTTATCTTCACTTGACTGAGATAAAAGGTGGCAAGAAGAATGCACAGGGGGACGGGGGTCATGTTGGCTTTCTGTTCCTCTGAATTTCACTTGCCATCGCTTGTCCTGGGGAAGGGCTTGGAGCTAAGACAGGCGCTGGTTATCAAGCAGCTGTCTCCTTGCTACCTGTGTTGTTGGACAGCTGCATAGGGGGCTAGGCTTGCAAATAAAGGAGGAACATGGGACAGTGTCAGTGCAACATATACTTTGTCCTTTGGAGGATAGAACTATGTTTCTAATGATAAACTCATAGTCCTCCTTTCACTATAATTCTTTTCTTGCTAGTGTACTGGCAGGTGGCCTTAGTAAGTGATAGGTATCCCCAGGTAATGCAGGCCCATGCTGTTTACCACAGATCTTCCAACTGCCTTGCAATGATGCTTTTAATGTTGAATGGTGATAAAAGGGTAGCAGATTATTCAGTGTCGCCCCTGAGGGAATGTTATAGTGAGACCAAAGTCAGCGTTTTGTTGTTTATAATGTGCAGCGTCTTATATTCTGTGGTAACTGTTTGTGGTTTACGTTTCTCCTTTTCTTTATTTCCTCTTTAGCCATTTGTGGTTTAAATGGTTAAGTATTTTAGTTTTATTAGTAGGCTTTCTGTATGCTTGTGCTTTCCCTGAACTCAGGTAATTGAACTCATTTTGCATTGTAGTTGATGTAAGACACACATTAGTGTGGGCACAAGTAATGGAACTGCGTTGGTGACTGGAGAGTGTATACTGTACTGGTTCAGTCAGGATAATGTATTGGTGTTATCTATAGGTGGTGTTCCAGCCCTACATGGGACAAAGTGTCTGTCTAGTGCCTTGGAGATTAAGGGATTACCCATTGTAATCTGGTTGAGGGTTCCCGTGCTACCTCAGACGCAAGAGGAGTTAAAGGATTTTCCTTTTATACAACATACCTCCTCGTGGTTAATGTAGGATACGTGTGCTAGTTGAAGGAGCGAGTTCTAATCACTACGCAAGGATTCTAATAAGGATTACTAAACTGGTTAATATTTTTATATAACTCACATGTAATATTTTAACCATTATTTTGCATTTAGGGCTCTGTACAAATCATTTGACATTATTATGTAATCCTATTACAGCGAGGTGCCAGTATTTCTTAATTCAAACGTCTTCTTTTTTTTTTTGCTTCCTGACAATATTTAAAACTTTTTTTTTTGTGTGTGTGTGTGTTATGTTCCCATTAACAATGGCATATAATGACCAGAATTACCTTGAAGTGCGTCCACTCATCTAAAGTGACTCCTTAGTATGTGTTTTAAATGTATTGCAACACCTTGAAAAGGCATTAAAAGGTTTTCCATGTAGCTTCCCATCTCTAAATTGGAACTTAATTTGTCTTTTACAAAAAGTCAACCGCTACCATAGCGGCTGACTTTTAAGAAAGCCATACTTACCAATCCTAAGGTCCTACTATTACCTGAAGTCTTCACCGATTGTTGGATCCCCAGGCCGTTATCTTGGATTTGGAAGCCGGTTAACGCTTCCTGCTGATTCATAACTGGCATGAGATTGGGTTGCTGGGTTAAACTGGTCCAGTAGCCTCTTGCGATTTGTAATGTTATCCCAGGGGGCTGTGGCCAGGAAGAGGGAGGAAATCGCTCCTAGTCTAACCTCATTTGCACCTAGGTAAAAATTGATGGGGCAAGTACCTGCTTTAAAGGGTAAGCTATTGTTTCCTAGGCTAGAACCTAGGAATCTCCAAAACTACGGCCCTCCAGCTGTTGCGAAACTACAAGGCATAGTCCCAAGAGGCATTGTAAAACTCTAACATTCACAGACAGGGCTAGGCATGATGGGAATTGTAGTTCCTGAACAACTGGAGGGCCATAGTTTGGAGCCCCCTGACCTACACGGTTGCCTACAGATCTTGCTGGTTCCTCCTGCTGACTACCATGTCATTACTTTCTCTTGCAGTAACATGGTGGTCAGCAGAAGGAACCAGTGAGAGCTGTGGGGAACATGCAGATTGACACTTCTGAAAGTGTTGGTTTCCCAGCAAACTTTAGGGGACCCTTTTAGAGCCGCCTTGATTAATTACATGACAGGGTCCACTTGCTATCAAACTATCCTAGTGTACTGTTGCTATGTATTGTATGTGGAAGCTTGCCTTCTAAACCCTCATTAGAACCTAAAGTTTATAAAGGTTTTTCAAGTGGGACTCCATCTGCATGGAAGGTTTAGACCCTAGGTCATGTATTTTTTTTTTTTTATCCTCAGGTAAGAAATTTGGATAGATAGGAGACTTATGATTATCCTGGTGTTATAAGAATCTGAATAGGATGTCTACATTCTTATGGCTGGCAGCTCCTGTGTTGCGTAAAACTATTAGGCCTCTTTCACACTGGGGCGCGGGCGACGTCATCGGTAAAGCACCGCTATTTTTAGCGGCGCTTTACCGTCATGTTTGCGGAGATATTCAGCCACTAGAGGGGCACTTTTAACCCCGCTAGGGGCCGAAAAAGGGTTAAAACCACCAGCAAAGTGCCACTGTCCTTCACCGCTCCAAAGATGCTGCTTGCCGGACATATTTTAAAGTCCTGCCAGCGCACCACTCCAGTGTGAAAGCTTTGCAGGCGCAATTTTTAGCGTTATAGTGCCTACAAATCTCCTTAGTGTGAAAGTTTAGTTTTTTTACTTTTTAGAATGGGATTGTGCAGAATTTTAAAGGGGTGCATTGACTGAAAAAAGGTTGAGAAACACTGGACTAGAATATATAACTTTTCATTTTAAGCCCTGATGAAGGAGATGTTCTACGATCTCCAAAACGCATTGGCATTGTGATAAAGTATCTCTCTTTAAAATAAATCTATATCTGGACGATTCCATTTTGGTGTGGTGCTTCAGTTTCAGATTCCATGTTTCTATTGTTGGCTGTACCCTCATGAGTATTTGTGGTCAAATACTCCCAGTGACTTCCATGGCAGTGCTGTACTTTTTTGTTTTCCCTCCTAAGCAGAATCCACAAGGAAGCAAGTTTATTTATTACAGGTACTTTTATAGCACCGTCAATTTATGCGGCACTTCACATACTGTATACATTGTACATTCCCTACCGTCCTGTTTGGGATTCGAACCCGCGACCCTAGTGCTGGTAGGCGAAATTACTTTGCCGCTGTGCTGCCCAAATGATGTAACCAACCACAGCTCTCCACAGAAGAAATATGAAGTCTTGCTTAACGCCATGACCTAGGTGTTACTAGGCTACATAATTAAATGAGAGTTTTTTCATGGAGTCCCACTTAAAAGCATTAAGTCCTGGTACGATTTGAGATGCAATTTGAGATGTCAAATCGGCGGCATTTGCCGGCAATTGTCAGCAATGGCACCGTCCTAATCGGCGCGAAACGGCATCTGCGGCGCTGCACCGATTATAAAAAAAAAAAAGAGTAGTTCCTGTACTACTTTTTGCGATTTCGGCCCGCGATTTACATTGACATCTGTGTAGAAACCTGCACAGATGTCTCTGAAGTTGCGGCCGAATTCGGGACTGCCAGCAAGAGTGAAATCGTGCGAGTTCGGCTGAACTCGCACGGCTTCACTCCCGCAGCCCAGTGTGAACCCGGGCTAAAGGATAGTGATGCCACGTACACACCACCAGTTTTCCAGTCAAGAAAATTGCCATGACAGTTT
The DNA here is from genome assembly GCF_905171775.1 of Rana temporaria. Taxonomy (NCBI): domain Eukaryota; kingdom Metazoa; phylum Chordata; class Amphibia; order Anura; family Ranidae; genus Rana; species Rana temporaria. The sequence goes on along the minus strand of NC_053490.1, from coordinate 451,736,302 downwards.
TTGGCCAGGAATCCCAGCCGTGTGAATGCTCCATGGCAGTTTTCCCGACAGGAAAACCGCCGGGAATCGCGGCAGGAAAAATAGAGAACATGTTCTCTTTTTTTCCTGCCGTGATTCCCGGCAGTCTTTTTCCCGCCAGTTTTCCTATGGGAAACACTACGGTGGAGCATACACACGGCTGGGATTCCCAGCCAAAGCTCTCACCGCAGTTTTCCCAACGGAAAAACCTCTCGGGTGTACACGGGAAAGTGACCGAGCAGGTTCTCGGTTTTCCCCCCGGGATTGCCAGAGGACTTTTTACCGCCGGGAATACCGTATGTGTGTACAGGGCATTAGACTTTAAAATAAATGTGCCCAAAACACACCCTGCTTGCCCTCCTCATCAAACGCATCACCTTCATACCTTGGGTGCAGCTACACAGATCTCAGTGATGTAGCCAGGTTGAGCAAGGTTTATATCCTTCTGCTCTTACTCTGCCCCCCCCCCCCCTGTACATGCACTGGCTATAGAATATAATGGGCTGTCCCTGGAGATGTCATTATATTTTATGGTTGGTGCATGTGTGGGATGATAAAGTAGAAGTCAAGCTGAAGACTGTAAGCATCGTCTGGTTCCTTGCTGGCCACTGCACTGAGATCTGTGTGTTTTTCTGTTTCTTGGCTCTGAATGGGCCTTTGTTGATGGGCTTTTGTTCAAGCTAGACGAGTTTTGCATCCCCATACAAGTGTATGGAAATGCAAAACTCTCTTGAAACAGGTGAAATGCAGGTCAGAAGGAGGTCACGTGTGCCCATCCAGTAAATTGTGAATGATCTCAGAATCCTATCAAACGAATGCTATTAACACAAGTCCTTAATATTAGTATTAAACTCTAAAACAAAAATGTAATATATTTGCAGCTTACTAAAATGTATAAAAAACAAACCAATTTCTTCCTCAGTTTAGGCCAATATGTATTCTTCTACATAGTTTTGGTTAGAAAAAAAATTGTGAAAGGTGTATATTGATTGGTTTGTTCAAAAGTTATAGCATCTACAATGTAGGGGATATATTCATGACATTTTTATTATAATTTTTTTTTTTTTTACTAGTAACGACAGTGATCAGCGATTTCTTTTTTTTTTAATTTTTTAAGCGGCATTGCGGTAGACAGATTGGACACTTTTGACACTTTTTTGGGACCAGTGACATTTATACAGCGATCGGTACTATAAAAATGCACTGATTACTGTATAAATGACACTGGCAGGGAAGGGGTTAACACTAGGGGGCGATCAAGGGGGTTAAGTGTTTTCTTAGGATGTGTTTCTAACTGTGGGGGGAGGGGACTGACTGGGAGTAGAGAGAGATCGCTGTTCCTAATCACTAGGAACCGACGATCACTCTGTACTCCCCATGACTCCGCCCACCGAGCTCCGGCAAAAAGACCCACCGATTCCAGAATTTTGTGGGGCTCCTACTGTTGCAGGGGGTGACATTTGCAAGGTAGGGATACATGCAGGAGGCTTGCATGTATCTATACATTAATACTGTACCATTAGCTTATACTGGGTGAGTGATGGGTTTACAACCACTTTAAGGATGTTGAAAAAGAGAAGAATTACTGGCCAGATCACCAGGTGAAAATAAAGGGAAATGCCTAAAAAAAGCGTTTGTTAAAAAAAGCGTTTGTTAAAAAAAGCGTTTGTTAATAAAAGCGTTTGTTAAAAAAAGCGTTTGTTAAAAAAAGCGTTTGTTAAAAAAAGCGTTTGTTAATAAAAGCGTTTGTTAATAAAAGCGTTTGTTAATAAAAGCGTTTGTTAATAAAAGCGTTTGTTAATAAAAGCGTTTGTTAATAAAAGCGTTTGTTAATAAAAGCGTTTGTTAATAAAAGCGTTTGTTAATAAAAGCGTTTGTTAATAAAAGCGTTTGTTAAAAAAAGCGTTTGTTAAAAAAAGCGTTTGTTAAAAAAAGCGTTTGTTAAAAAAAGCGTTTGTTAAAAAAAGCGTTTGTTAAAAAAAGCGTTTGTTAAAAAAAGCGTTTGTTAAAAAAAGCGTTTGTTAAAAAAAGCGTTTGTTAAAAAAAGCGTTGACTCCGCCCACCGAGCTCCGGCAAAAAGACCCACCGATTCCAGAATTTTGTGGGGCTCCTACTGTTGCAGGGGGTGACATTTGCAAGGTAGGGATACATGCAGGAGGCTTGCATGTATCTATACATTAATACTGTACCATTAGCTTATACTGGGTGAGTGATGGGTTTACAACCACTTTAAGGATGTTGAAAAAGAGAAGAATTACTGGCCAGATCACCAGGTGAAAATAAAGGGAAATGCCTAAAAAAAGCGTTTGTTTAAAAAAGCGTTTGTTAAAAAAAGCGTTTGTTAATAAAAGCGTTTGTTAAAAAAAGCGTTTGTTAAAAAAAGCGTTTGTTAAAAAAAGCGTTTGTTAATAAAAGCGTTTGTTAATAAAAGCGTTTGTTAATAAAAGCGTTTGTTAATAAAAGCGTTTGTTAATAAAAGCGTTTGTTAATAAAAGCGTTTGTTAATAAAAGCGTTTGTTAATAAAAGCGTTTGTTAATAAAAGCGTTTGTTAAAAAAAGCGTTTGTTAAAAAAAGCGTTTGTTAAAAAAAGCGTTTGTTAAAAAAAGCGTTTGTTAAAAAAAGCGTTTGTTAAAAAAAGCGTTTGTTAAAAAAAGCGTTTGTTAAAAAAAGCGTTTGTTAAAAAAAGCGTTTGTTAAAAAAAGCGTTTGTTAAAAAAAGCGTTTGTTAAAAAAAGCGTTTGTTAAAAAAAGCGTTTGTTAAAAAAAGCGTTTGTTAAAAAAAGCGTTTGTTAAAAAAAGCGTTTGTTAAAAAAAGCGTTTGTTAACCCAACAGATCCTGTTCCCTTAAAGCATGTTGTACAGCTCCCTGCTTGTGCTCTGTAATTTGGCCCCCTGTAATACCTACAAAACCTGTCTGATCCTGTCTGGGTATGCCCTCCCCTCTGTAAGCTGACCACGGTGTATTACGGCTGCTGAGTCCTGACAGTGTGGTCAGCGTACGTGCCTTTGTGATCCGCAGCCCTGCTCTGTCCTCTCCCCCCTCCCTCCCTGCCTGTCTGTTTGTGTCAGCACCCTCCCCCTCCACTCCTGCTGCTCTCATAATTTTATTAAAAAGCTCCCATCCCCTCTCCAATAAGTACCCCTGTGCCTGTTTTATATAAAAAAAAAAATGCTTACCTGTACCTATAACACAGCAGCTCCTCGGCTCTCTCTTCTCTCCTCCCTGGCTGAAGTCAGCGGCAGTGCTCAGCCCCGCCCACTGGAGCTGTGAGTCGGGGAGTCATCTGATCGCCGGGAGCCGCCGTGTTATAGGTACAGGTAAGCATATTTTTTTATATAACAGACACGGTTGCACTTATTATTATATTGTTATATTACAGACAGCCTGGGAGCTTTTTATAGAAGTAGGTTAACAATCACTTTAAGCCTAGTACACCTCATTAGTTTTTATTCTTTCAACCCAGCAGGTTTTTCAGCATGCGCATCCGACAGAAGCTGTCCAAACAGCCATACACAGGCCGAATGTCAGACAATTTTTATTGAATATTGACTATCGGCCCGTGTGTACTAGCATTTAGGTTCCACAGTGAGGTAGAACTGAGCATATGCAGAGTGCCCTCAATGATCTGTCCTATCAGATGAGGGATTGGGCCTTTTTACACAATGTGGAGAATTAAATCCTTAAGCCTAGTAAACACCATTGTTTGTTCGGCTGCTAGTTTTCCAGCATGCACGTCCGACAGAAGCTGACCGCCATACACCTGGGCCGAATGTTGGTAGTTTTTTATTGAACCGGTGCACTGCCATGAAATGTGTTTTGCCATGAAATGTGATGGTCCGCCTCCATCACATCCCATTGGCTCACTCATGTCATGTGACATATACACACGTCATCAGTCTCAGCTAGGCTATTATAGGGAGAGGATCTCCTCTCCCTGTGATAGCTTGAGTTATATATGTGGATGAGGGCTGAAGTGTCGCCCCTTCACCTCTTCTGCGCCTGCTCCTTCCATAGAACTGAGAGTGATACCCGTGTAACCAAAAGATAATATAAAAGTCGTATTGGAGAGTATGGGGGATTTCCAGGGTGCAGAATCCAAGTATCAAAGCACGGAGCTGCTATATAGTGTTAGGAAGGAGAAGGCAGTGTGATATGCACAGCTCTGTGAGGAGCAGCCTGTGTTGCAGTGAGTGCATTGCTCGTGTAACAATGTATAGAAACAATGATCTCACACACATCTATAGGCTGCCTCTCCCCTCCTCCTGCTCTCAGGCTGTGTGGCCAGCAGCACACACACACACCATGGGCAGCCTGTATAATGGAGCAGCCTCCCATCTGCCTGCCCCCCTCTCCTCTCTCTTAGCCCTTTGAAGAGATGCACGGGGGCTGACCTCCCTGGGTGTGCGAGTAAGCTACATTTACTACTACAGCTCCGTGCAGCTATTACAGGGGGAGGAGATCCTCTCCCTATGATAGCCAATAGCCTAGCTGAGACTGATGACGTGTCTATATGTCACATGACATGAGTGAGCCAATGGGATGTGATGGAGGCGGACCATCACATTTCATGGCAAATCACATTTCATGGCAATGCACCGGCTGACATTTGGCCCATGTGTACTAGGATTTAGGTTCCACAGGGAGTATAACAAGCATGCTTTACTGCATATACAGACTGATTTTTCCCGTTATGGGTTTGTTAACACCGCGGCTCTACAAATGGGCAGAATTGAATCACAAGATTTGCTCCCCATAGACTTCAATGGGTTTTGCAGACTTTTGCCTCATACACACGACCAATTCTCCTGACGTTCAAAAACCCGTAGTTTTTAACGACGTGATTCCTCTCCAGCCTGACTTGCATAAACACGTTCATGCAAAAAAAACGTCCGACCAAAGCCCGGTGACATACAACACGTACGACGGGACTATAAAGGGGAAGTTCCTTCCAAATGGCGCCACCCTTTCTGCTTTGGGCTGCATACTTGATTCTGAGCATGCACATTTTTTTCCCCCCCTCGGAAAAGCATACACACGACCATTTTTCGAGACGAGAAAAAGACTGACGTGAAACACGACGAGAAAAAAGAAAGCTGGTTTAAATTTTTTGCGGGCAGTTTTTTCGGCAAAGTGCTAGGGAGCATACACCCGACCGGTTTTCTCGACTAATATAAAAGTCAGTTTTCTCATCGTGAAAAACGGTCGCGTGTACGCGGCATTTGAGTAAGATTTGCAAAACTGTTCGCTAACTGAACCCAGCCAGATTTGACATCCTTAGTTTGAAGTGGAAAGGCAGATGGGTTATTCAATGGGCATTTATTTTAAAGCTCACCTGTCCTTTCAGAATAAGTGCACCATAAATATGCTGTTGCAAGAAAATGTGCACACACTAAATTTAATTTTTTGTCACAATGTTATTTTTGCATTACACTTTGATTTTGACCAAGCTGTCCATAAAAAAAAGAAGCTGCCCGTTCCTGGGATCTTGAGATTTGGTGCTGTTGGCATCTATGATCTGTTGATGTAGAGAGCTCACAGCTAGAATGTAAACTATAGCACTAAGTCAACAAGCTGTGTCAATAACCAACTTCTGCTGCAGTTTTCTCAAGACGAAAGAACTTCAGTGTAACAGGAACAGCAGGATATTGTTTTAAATTGAGGAGCTGTTGAACTCAGTGATACAGCCAGTTAACACTCTCATCTCCTTACATTACTGTGAGAGTGGACCTTGTATGCAATTCCATGGCCTGAAACCTTCAAGAACTTCACATCTATACCCACCTATCTTCAATAGGGGTTAGGAGTATGTTTTGTTGATTAATGGTGGAATATATTTTTTTTCTGAGGCCCCAGTTACATGGCTTTTAACCACTTGCTTACTGGGCACATATACCCCCTTCCTTCCTTCCTAGGTAAAATTTCAGCTTCCGGCACTGCGTTGCTTTAACTGACAATTGCACAGTCGTGCGACGTGGCTCCCAAACAAAATTGGCGTCCTTTTTTTTACCACAAATAGAGCTTTGTTTTGGTGGTATTTGATCACCTCTGCGGTTTTTATTTTTTGCGCTATAAACAAAAAAAGAGCGACAATTTTGAAAAAAATCTTTTTTTCTTGTTGCTATAATAAATAGCCCAATTATATATAAAAAAAAAAAATAATAATAATTTTCTCAGTCTAGGCCTATATGTATTCTACATATTTTTGGTAAAAAAATGTAAAATCGCAATAAGCGACTGGTTTGCGCCAGGGCTGTGGAGTCGGTAGATAAATGTTCCGACTCCTCAGTTTTATGTACTTCCGACTCCTCTGTATTAATATGCAAATGTATTTTATAGATTCCTTGAGGGAAAGAAACGCAACCTACCACAGGACTACTGGCTGGGAAGCCAACAGTCTACTGTATTGCACAGTTTAAGCAAAAGACAAACACAATGAAAACAAATCTGCTGCTGAAGATAGGGCAGTGGGAGGATCCAGGAAGGGGCATTTATTCTAAAACATGATTTTCCTAGGAGAATCCCATAGTCTTGTTTAAAGTTTAAGCTAACAATCGGAGTTTACAAGTTTTTATAGCCTTAGCTAAATGACAGCAGTTTTTCCAATGGTTTACAGCTTCAGTCTTGAACTATTGGCCCTCCTATCCCTTCACTTATACAAGTGTCTCACTCTCTAGTCCTGCAAAAAACATATTTATTTATTCCCTTATCAGTGAGAGGCTAGGTTACACATGGACGCTGCGTTCCCTGTAAAAGCAGAACACAACACTATGGAAAGTATAAGTATTGCCGCTCCTAATTGTGCGTTGCGTGCCATATAGTGAAGCACATGAAAAGCATGCTTCTTCACGGTCACTTAACGTGTTCGTTTTGCGGTTACGTGAGGCACTGCATGCATTGGTCTTTATTCTTACAGTAGAGAAGTCATTAATTATAACTTTTTGTGAATTGGGACATTTAAATTTAGTAGGAGTCGGTGCATTGTTTGCCGACTCCGACTCCAGGTACCCAAAATTTCCCCTGACTCCGACTCCGACTCCACAGCCCTGGTTTGCGCAAAAGTTATAGCGCCTACAAAATAGGGGACAGAATTATTATTTTTATTTTTTTTACTAGTAATGGCGGCGATCTGCGATTTTTATTGGGACTGCGACATTATGGCGGACACATCAGACACTTTTGACACATTTTTGGCACCATTCACATTTATACTGCGATTAGTGCTATAAATATGCACTAATTACTAGGGGGTGAGGGAGGGGTTAAATGTGTACCCTGCATAGTGTTACTAACTGTGGGGGAAGGGGACTGACTGGGGGAGGTGACAATCTGTGTCCCTATGTACAAGGGACACAGATCGCTCTCCTCTCTCCCTGACGGCCAGTGGGTCTGTGTGTTTACACAGGGGTTGTAAAGGTAAGTTTTTTTTTTTTTTTTTTTTTTTTTTTTTTACCTTATTGCATCCTATGCATTAAGGTAAAAAAACATCTGACAGCAGCGCCCCCCCCCCCCCCCCGAGCCACCGTTTTACTTACCTCACCCCTCGAAAGTCCCGGGCGCGTCCTCGTCATCCTGTTCGGTTCCCAGCCTGGCCGTTGATTGGCTAGGTTGGACGGATTGATAGCAGCGCAGCCATTGGCTGGCGCTGCTGTCAATCACAGCGGATGACACGGCGCACCGGGGGCGGGGCCGAGTGATAGTCGGCGGCTATGGCCGCTGCTGTATCACGGGAGCGCTCGCAAAAGCTTTCCACCATGTGAGGGAGCTCGCATGAAGGTGGAAATCTTTTGCGAGGAGGAGCAGAGACAGCCGCCGAGGGACCCCAGAAGACACGGATCGGGGCCACTCTGTGCAAAACGAGCTGCACAGTGGAGGTAAGTATAACATGTTTGTTATTTTACCCCCCCAAAAAATCTTGTCTTTAGTGTTCCTTTAAGGCCTTGTAAACACGATAGGTTAACCAGAGGACAACGGTCTGAAGGACCGTTTTCATCGGTCCAAACCGATCGTGTGTAGGCCCCATAGGTTATTTAACCTTCGGATAAAAAAATGGCAACTTGCTTTAAAATGTAACCGATGGATTGCTAACCGATCGTTGGTACGCACAACCATCGGTTAAAAATCCACGCATGCTCAGAATCAAGTCGACGCATGCTTGGAAGCATTGAACTTTGTTTTTTTCAGCACATCGTTGTGTTTTACGTCACCGCGTTCTGACACGATCAGTTTTTTAACTGATGGTGTGTACGCACGACGGACCATCAGTCAGCTTCATAGGTTAACCTAGGACAACGGTCATTCAGACCGTTGTCCTCTGGTTAACTTATCGTGTGTACGAGGCCTAAATGGTCTCTGTCTGGTTTAGTAGGTTACGCAATCATGGGGAAGACTGGTGACTTCAGTTGTCCAGAAGACAGTCATTGACACCTTCCACAAGGAGAGTAAGTCACAAAAGGTCATTGCTAAAGAAGCAGTCTGTTCACAGGGTGCTGTATCCAAGCATATTAATGGGAAGTTGAGTGGAAGGAAAAGGTGTGGTAGAAAATGGTGCACAAGCAATAGGGATGACCACAAGAGAATTGTGAAGCAAAGGGCATTCAAGAATTTGGGGGAGATTCACAAGGAGTGGACTATGGCTGGTGTCGGTGCTTCAAGAGCCACCACACGCGCGCGCATCTAGAACATGGGCTACAACTGTCCTATACCTTGTGTCAAGCCACTCCTGAACCAGAGACAATATCAGAAGCGTCTTACCTGGGCTAAGGAGAAAAATAGACTGACTGTTGCTCAGTGGTCCAAAGTCCTCTTTTTAGATGAAAGTAAATTTAGCTTTACATTTGGAATTCAAGGTCCCAGAGTCTGGAGGAAGAGTGGAGAGGCACAGAATCCAAGTTGCATGAGGTCCAGTGTGAAGTTTTCACAATCAGTGGGGATTTGGGGAGACATGTCATCTGCTGGTCCATTATGTTTTATCAAGACCAAAGTTAGCGCAGCCCTCTACTAGGAAATTCTAGAGCACTTCATGCTTCCCTCTGCTGACCAGCTTTATAGAGATGCAGATTTCATTTTCCAGCAGGACTTGGCACCGGCCCACACTGCCAAAAGTACCAATACCTGGTTTAATGATCATGATATCGCTGTGCTTGATTGGCCAGCAAACTCACCTGACCTAAACCCCATAGAGAATCTGTGGGGTATTGTCAAGAGGAAGATGAGACACCAGACCCAACAATGCAGATGAGCTGAAAGCCGCTATAAAAAATAACTGGGCTTCCATAACACCTCAGCAGTGCCACAGGCTCATCACCTCCACACCACTCCACATTGATGCAGTAATTCATGCAAAAGGAGCTCCGACCAAGTACAGGCAGTCCCCGACTTGCGAACGACTCCTACTTACGAATGGCCTCAATGCCGTCTGCTTGTGCTCCACGCTGGTCCTGGATATCTCCGAGCAGCTCTGTTGACACATTCCACACTGCAGTACTGCATGGCCAGAAGAGCCCCAGAAGTGCCCGAAACATCCCACTTCCCTGCACAGGCAGAAGTTACACTTACAAGCAGTGTTCCGACTTACAAACAACTTCCACTTACTAACAAACCTACAGTCCTTATTGTGTTTAACTCGGGGACTTCCTGTATTGAGTGCATACTATACTGTACATGGACATGCTTTTTAGTAAGCCAACATTTCTGTATTAAAAATCCTTTTTTTATTGAAGTTATGTAATATTCAAATTTTCTAAGGTACAACATTTTGGGTTTTCACTAGCTGAAAGCCATAATCCTCAAAATGAAAAGAAAGAAATGTTGGAAATGCATCACTGTTTGTGTAATGAATCTGAGTTTTACTTTTTGAATTGAATTACTGAAATAAATGAACTTTTTAAGGATCTTCAATTTTTTTGAGATGCACCTGTATACGCATTAAAAAACAGATCTCTTTACTGATCATTATGAATGAATGAATGAAAACTTATATAGCGCAGCACATGCAAACTTAATCGCCTCTGGGCGCTTGTTGTTCCTGTCTCCTTTGGTATCAAGAGATGAGTCTTGATCTTTCTCCTGAACGTCAAGTGGTTCTCTTCCAACCGAATGCTGGTTGGTAAAGCGTTCCATAGTCTAGGACCTTGGACCGCAAATCTCCTTTCTCCTTTGGACTTGTATCTGGCTTTGGGTATCTGGAGGAGATTTTGATTGGTGGATCGCAGAACGCGATTGTGGTTGTGAGCTTTTATTTTTTCGCATAGATAATGAGGAGCATTCCCATAGATACATCTATGCGTTAGAGTGCTTTAAAAGTGATTCTGTCTTTTACTGGCAACCAATGAAGGGATCTCAGTGAAGGTGAGATTGATTCCCAGGGTTTTTTCCCAGTCACATGTCTAGCGGCCGTATTTTGAACGACTTGTAGACGAGCGATTTGGTACTTGGGGAGTCCGAGGTAAAGGGTATTTGCATAGTCCAATCTTGAGTTCACAATAGCTCCCACCACGACCGCTATGTCTTCCTTGGGAATAAAAGGAGCAAGTCTGCGTAGTAGGCGCAGCAGATGGTGAGATCCGCTGACTACTGACCCAATTTGTGCGTCCAATGTCATGTGAGAGTCAAAGATGACCCCTAGACTTTTGACTTTGGCGCTAGGGGTGATGATTTTGCCCAGAATGGGCGGGGGGATCCAAGTTGTTGTAGGTTGATTCATACGCTTGGCGTGAAACAGGAGAAGTTCTGTTTTCTCTCCGTTGAGTTTAAGATAACTCTTTGTCATCCAGTCTATCAAAGAGAGGCATGTCTCTAGATTGAGGTGATGATCCTTTTTATTGCAAATGCGGAAATACAGTTGCGTGTCGTCTGCATATGAGTGGTAGAGCAGTTTTTGACTGCTAATCTCAAAAAGAGGGCGAAGATAGATGTTGAATAACACCGGCGACAGGGGGGATCCTTGAGGGACTCCGCACGTCCGAACTTTTGTTCCTGGCCCTAATGGTTGGATTTTTTTTTTTTTTACGCCTGTGACACGGCCATGTGAATAAGGTCTTATTCACTATGGTTCTTAAAAAGTTACTAAAATCTCCTATTAAAAGCCTTCAGCCAATTATTGGGAATCAACTAGGTATTAAAATATCCGTGTGTAAGAATTGCTTCTCCATCTCTCTCGTTCTTTTCATCGTTAAGGGTTCTAAAGGAGAGGAGTAAAGAGTAGACTTTAATGCCTAGTGTCTCTATAAAGGGATAAACAAATTTCATCTGGGCACTATGGTTTTAGTGCAGGGCTCGATGAAATCCAGGTGCCAGGTCGCAATTGCGACTAGAATTAGTGACCTGGCGCCTGGGGAAGGAAGCATAGGCCTGCAGAAGGCCGCAAATCCGCGGCCTCAATTACCGGCCGGCACGGCCCGACGCTATCGTGCGGCGGAGGAGGTGGGGGCACACGGAGACACATGATACCCAAGTGCGCCACCCACCTCCCCCGCCGCGCGATCGCATTGGGCCGCGTCGGCCGGTAATTGAGGCCGCGGCCTTCTGTGAACTGGCGCCATCTTGTGGTGGCTGTTGGCATAACAAGACAACCAGCAATGCTAATGGAGCTTCCCCTGTGTTTTCACTGCCATCTCCTTCCCTCTAATTAGAACCTCCAAACATATATATATTTTTTATTCTAACACCCTAGAGAATAAAATGTTGTCGCAATACTTTCTGTCACATCGTATTTGCGCAGCGGTCTTACAAGCGCACTTCTTTTTTGGGAAAAAATACACTTTTTTTTTTATTAAAAAATAAGACAACAGTAAAGTTATCAGAATTTTTTTATATTGTGAAAGATAATGTTATGCTGAGTAAATTGATACCCAACATGTCACGCTTCAAAATTGCGTCCGCTCTTGGAATGGCGACAGACTTTTACCCTTTAAAATCTCCATAGGCGACATTTAAAAAATTCTACAGGTTGCATGTTTTGAGTTACAAAGGAGGTCTAGGGCTAGAATTATTTCTCTCGCTCTAACGATCATGGCGATACCTCACGTGTTGTTTGAACACCGCTTTCATATGCCAGCGCTTCTCACGTATGCTTCTGCGCGTGAGCTTGGCGGGACGGGGCGCGTTTCTGGCTCTTAACTTTTTTTAGCTGGCTCCTAGATTCCAAGCAAATTTGTCAAACCCTGTTTAGTGTATTTTTTTTCCTACGCAACTTGTTTAAGCCCAAATCCTCATCATCCATAGGTGGGTCCATTTCATTAGGTTACTGTCTTTCCAAATGTCTAAAAAAAAATCTAAAACTATTTGTATCTGAAATTGTAAAAAAAGTCTCCCTTCATTCACACTGCAGGTCTTGCTCACGCCTGCGCCAACACCTCAACAAACTCCCTCCTGTGATGTAACCATCCAAGGAGCAGTTTGCAAGGTGTTGTGAATGCGAAGGCATAACGTGGGGTCTTTGCCAAAAAGTTTGTACAGTGATCTGGTGCATGCTCTCAGGTCCCATAGACCTGGCAGAGACTCCCAGCATGTCTGCACGTGTGCGGGAACTCCATTAAAGATGGCGGTGCTCTGGAAGAGAAGCAAGCAAAGCAGATTTGTTTCTACCAAGACAACACTGGACTTCATGGTCTAGTAGGCATTTTTTATTTTAGGACAGGGACAAGTATTAGGGATTTTTTTTCTGGGGGATAGGGGTTAATTCGTTTAAAGTGCCTCTTTAATCAATTTACTTTTTTTTTTTTTTTTTTTTTTTTTTACAGCTGCAGTCACATAACCTACCTGTAATGAAAGATGTCCCTCATCCTGTAGCCCACATACTTCCCTCAGTACAGGTTTCTTTTAAAGTGTATGTAAACTTTTTTGTTCCCTTTTTTGTTTTGTTTTGTTTTGTTTTGTTTTGTTTAAATATAACATTAAGGCTTCATTTCCATTGACGTTTTTGGACGTTTTTAAAGCCACTTTTCTGAGCGTTTTTTTGCAGCTTAAAAACGGCTCTCCATGTTAGTCTATGGCCTCATGCCCACCATGACGTTTTTGAGCTGTAGATGGCTGAGCCGTTTTTAAGCTGCAAAAAAAAACCAGGACCAGTGCGTTCTGAAGCTCCAGCTTTAGAGCTGTAAAAACGCCAGACAGTAAACGCTCAAACGCGCAAAAACGCTACCGCGGCTGTTTTTGAGCTCCAGCTCAAAAAAAAAAAGATGACAGGCGTTTTTAAGCTGTAAAAAAGGCTAAAAAAAGTGACTGTAAAAACGTCCATGGAAATGAAGCCTAAAAGCATTTGACAAGTGCAAAAAAAAAAAACACCCCAAAAACAGCTGTTTATCGAGAGATCTTCTGAGCTGGTGCTTGCCTCCCCTGGACTGTTATCAGCTAGCATTTTTCTCCACTACTTGCATGAACTACAGAACACCTCTCTCTGTTATGGAGAAGATAGGGAGGTGTTGGGTAGTCCTAACACACTCCCTGTCCTAGGGTGACAACGCTGCTCACTTCAGTTGTCATCCTAGGACAGCATGCGTGTAAATGGCAGGGTTACCTGGTTAACATAAAGGAAAACTAAATGTGAAAAAACAAAATGAAAAAGCCATCTTTTAATATTTTCAATGGTGCTTGATGATTACCTGCTGTCTTGAGTAGAGCGTGGTGGAGCCTGGTTGCATGTGGAGTGCCCCCTGGTGGGGAGGAAGAGAGAGACGGAGTCCTTCCAAGTGTGCTCATTAGAAAGAGGGAGCGAGTCTGTAATCCTGTTCTGGGTGCTATATGCTGCTGTTGCTGGCAGCCATTCATTCTGGTGAGTGTATAGTGGTGAAGGTGTGGTGGCACTTACCTTGGATGTGGAAGACACAGGCTGGCACTCTAAATATTGGTGGTGGAAACACATACAGTATTAAGACATTTGTATGAAATTCTGGACACTTTAGTGTTAGTGAATGAATATTTTTATTGACGTAAATACGAGATTTAATTTATTTTCATATATGAAAATATTTAATTTTATATAGGTTATTTTTGGGCACTGCACATTCCATTGCTATATTTTCTACAGGTGGTGTGCATATAGACCTGAGTTGCTAGCAGCCTTAATTTCATGCTAGTGCTGACTTGTCTCCTTTACAAAACAGATTTTTATACTAAAAGCAGCAATCAAAACGTTGTATAAATATAGTATACAGGTAACTTTGTTGTACATTTCACAATACCATTTCTGCCTTGGAATTACGCTTTAGTGATGGGTTCTGCACCTACCAATTAAAGGGGCTGTAAACGTTTTTTTTTATTTTCGAAATAGGTTCCTTTAAGCTAGTGCATTGTTGGTTCACTTACCTTTTCCTTCCATTTCCCTTCTAAATGTTTTTTTCTTTGTCTGAATTTTTCATTTCCTGTTTCTCCTCAGTAAGCTTGCCCCCATCATCTGAGCCGTTCTGGCTGGGGGTTAGTCAGCGTGCTCGCCCACTCCCTTGGAACTATATCCCTGCGGGGAGACGCTGTGAAAAATAGCGCCTGTAAAGCGCCTGAAAAGCCTCAGCTGCAATCCCAGTGTGAAAGCCTGAGTACTTTTGCACTCGGGTACTGTGATGGCAGGGCGTAAAAAAAAAAGTCCTGCAAGCAACTTCTTTACAGCGATTTAGGGAGCAGTGTATACACCGCTCCTAAAGCTCCCCTGCCCATTGAAATCAATGGGCAGTTCTGCCGAACCGCCTTGCAGGTGCTTTTAACCCTATTTAGGCTGCTAGCGGGGGTTAGTGCTCTGGTACCCAGCTGGTGCTCCTATCGCTGAGTGCCCAATATAGCAAGCCATTTGCTATGGGGGCAATTATGCAGGTTTCCTCCAAACTGGCTCGGTCCCACTGCTTCCCCCTCACTGGATGTGATTGACAGCAGTGGGAGCCAATGGCTCTCTGAGCCTATGTGTAGGAAGAGAGCCGCTGCTCTTGTGCACATCGCTGGATCGAAATTGGGCTCAGATAGGCATGGGGGGGGGCAGCTTTACTTAGGTTTTTTACCTTAATGCAGAGAATGCAAGAAGGTTTAAAAAAAAAAAAAAAACCTTCATCCTTTAGAACCATTTTAAGTCAAATTGGTTTAACACAAAACAGAGGAAGAAAGGGTACCGAAAGTTTATAAGCACTTGTATCCCTTCAAGCAGAGAGTGGGGAGCATGCGGATCACGGGAAGAAGCCATTATATCATTGTAATATCCAGGCAAATGGCACAAGGTCAGCAACAGTAGGCCTCATATTTCTGTAAGCACAGGTTTTCTTGAACCATGAGTTGGGTGCACACTGAGGCCTCTTCATATAAACAGGGCCATGTACTTGACTGTGTCTCTTGTAAATGAGATCTCAGAGAGACTCTGGGAACCAGGTGTTGCCTTAGGCCTTTGATGATATATCGGTTGGAGGATCCGCCTGTGCATTAAACGAATTGTGCCTGTGCCAGTTCTTTTGACAACCGGATTGCAAATTACAGGATTAGCACAAATTGTATAAGAACACTCATTGAAAACTCGTTGAATAGAATGTATATATTCTTATTGTGAGATACTCTGGTAAACTGGCTTTTTTTCCTTAAAGCGATAATAAGCCCAAAACAAAAATTTAATATATTGCTGCTTACCAATGATTTGATGTGGTGGCTCCATCAGTGTTTTTTTTTTTTTTTTTTTTTTTTTGGGCTTTTTTACTTTTATTTATACCTGGTGATCTGACTAGTAACACACCGCCTGTACTAGTGCCCCCACTCTGGATGAAGGAGCACAATATCCGCAGCATTGTGAGTCGGGGGGAGAGAGGGGAGTGTTAGATGGACTACTAAATTTAAAGCAGGCATGTCCAAAGTCCGGGCCGCGGGCCAATTGCGGCCCTCATTCTGGTTTAATGTGGCCCCCCTGGTAATTTGAATATATATATCTTTTGTGGCCCCCAGGGCCATGTATTTATCAGCGCTGCCTCGGAGGAGACAGGGAGGGGGAGGGACCAGCGCCATCAGATTACTGGAGAATCTCCTGTTTACACTGCGGCCTCTGTAATAGGAAGTCCCGTCTCCTGGGCTGCCATTGGACAACTGTTCTGTCTATCATAGGAAGCAGGACTTTGTATTAAAGAGGCCGCCGCGTAAACAAGAGATTCTCCTGTATGTAATCTGTTGGCGCTGGTCCCGTCCCCTCCCTGTCTCCTCTGAGGCTGCATTGATCGATGCAACGGTGTGGCTGCATTGATCGATGCAACGGTGTGGCTGCATTGATCGATGCAACGGTGTGGCTGCATTGATCGATGCAACGGTGTGGCTGCATTGATCGATGCAACGGTGTGGCTGCATTGATCAGCTACCACATCTAAGAATTGGTAAACTGCAATATAATAAATGTTTGCTTTTGGGTTTAATAATGCTTTACCCATACAAACATTAGATATGTTTTCTAATGTCAAATGCATTGCAGTGCCTTAAAAATATCAGTCTTCTGCTTTTCCCTCCAAGGACATAGACATCTTTGTTTTAGCCATCATCTAGGGTCAGCATTTACTAATAAAGAATAAAAGTGCAATGCTACAAATTAATGAATAACATAATATGTAACAATAAAGTGCAAAAAAGTTACATTTAGGTAATTCAAAAGTGTGATGTATAAATAGGTAATATTAAAGGCCCACAATGATAAAATAGTGAATGAGATGAAATCTTCAGCAGCATTTACTTCCTGGACTTGGATGATGGCTCAGATGACCTTGGTCATGTAAATCCTGGCATTACCTGAGGAAGGAGGCCATGCCTTCGAAATGCGTTGTCATGGCATCTGTGTGACGTCTTCACCCTCTTTCCCCCCCTCCCCCCCCCCCCCGTATCCTGACCATGTGGGTTTGTGTGTCCGGCTTGACCAGGTGCATGCACATTAGGATCTGCACTTTGAGCGTGGTGGTGGATCGCCTCGGATGTGCTGCCAGAATCCGGGCAGCTAGGTTGAACGTCCACAGTTCCCCTTCCTTCCCCTGTTGGGATTTTGAGCTGGGTTTAGGAGGCCACAGTTGAATCCTTATGCTGTATCTATTGTAGATACAGATATTGTATTGACCAGTGTAGTGTTTTTAACTTTACCATATTAAAGTTGAGTTACACTAGGGCAGCTTTGTGTTCTCTTTTGTGTTTTGCCTAGATGTTCCTGCCACCCAGAGATCCATAGAGAGCAGCAGTACTCTTTGACTTGTCTAATTATCACCAATAGCCAGCTGGAGGTTGTGTGTATTTTATGTAAATTCCGGTATATGTGTATTTCTTGACTATAACAATTGTCTGACACTTTGCTGCAGCATTTCTATGAGGTGAATCGGATGCGGTTCACAGCATGCGAATCGGTCCCAGCCTCTTTTATTCTCTCTCTCCGCTATAAGGATTATGATATTCTGAAGAATCATTTGTCCATAGTGCCTACTGCTACAGAGATTAGTGAAGGCGTGTTGTAGAGCTCATCTGCTGCTTGCCTTTAAACTAAGCTAAGCCCTTCAAACAGCCATTCCTGCCTTCAGAGAGACTGTCTTGGTGTCCTGTTAGTTTTTCAATATAAATATTCTAAATTTAGGAATGAAATGTAATTGTAGTTAATGTGAACCTTTCCTTTGTCCATGCAGGGCAAAGTGAAAAGGTCATCCATTACAGTCATTAACTATTCCGCCTCCCCCAATACATAGGAACCTGTACTCATGTTTTCTATTTCCCATGTTCCTACTGTTGGCCTCCAGGACCAGAAAAAGGAAGACCTTTTTACAAAATGACTTGTAGGACTATGGACTTCTTCCCCATGACTGGTCTGGGCCAATTACAGTAGCAGACAACTAGCCCCTTTTCCATGGAAGGCAGTGTCCCCTTCTCACCATAACCTGGAACCCCAGGTGTTTCTTCCTGGTCTTTCTGGCACAGGAAATAAGAGCATATGCCATTGGGTAGTTTAGAATGTATGTGAATTCATACAGATGCTGGTAAATGTTGACTTCTTTTTTTTTATTTTTATTTATTCTATTCCTATAAATACTTGCCAATCCTACCAGTTCATTTTTCTTGACAACACCAAGCAGGGAAGCAGATCAATGCTGGCATGATCAGTTTGCTTATGTGGGCTTGGAGTTACAGGACACTGTATATACACACAGCCTGCCTGTATCTCCGGTTCTCAGCTTTGTAGCCACGCCTCCTGCCGAGCTTCAAACGTGCACCAAGGATACTGTCCTCCTGATGCACTCAGTAAAAAAGTTCAATACAAGTTCAGTAAAATAAATCCATACCTCCTGCTTGAATACATACATGGCCAGCTAAAGTATAACACTCTGCAAGACCTCAAGCATTTTTGCAGTCCTATTCACAGGCTTACATGCCCCCCTGTTTTGCCCTGCCTAAAATGACTGACCGCATTTCCTGTCTGGAGCCACGCTGTTGGAAATGAATCGGCACACTGTATTCTATGCAGAGTGACTCTCCATTGTGCTTGTTGTCTCATCTGTCAGACTCTGTTCAGCAACTGGATAAGTGGATCAATCTCTGCATCAGATCTACTTTCTGCAATATGCCTTTGACAGCATGACTCCTGACAGTAGTCGCTGTCAGTCTTTCCAGGCAGAGCTGAAAGAATTTATCTAAGACAGCAATGCCTCCCTAAAGATTGAGGACAGTTATCTACGCTTCCCTAGCTGTTGTAAGCAGAGGATGAGGTCACTTAGCAGCCAGTCACAGAGGAGGATCGCTCTTTGCATAAGAGAACACCATTTGTCAATGTTTAATTGGTATCTCTAGTATACACTTGGATATCTGTTCTTGTCTATCGGAGAACAAAAACTATTTCTAAAAAAAGTTTCCATTCAGGCAAATCTATAAAACGAATGCTGGTCTGTTTTCTGCTACTAGACGGTAAGGTGCTTGCAGAATATATCATGTAACTGTCTTGGTCTGTGTATGGACAATAACACGAACACCCATTCTGAGCATATTGAACTAATTAGAAGTAAAATCATTGTTCGCTTTTCAAAGCTTAAAGGGGTTGTAAAGACAAAAATATTTTCCTCTTAAATTAAAGTCTGAGGCCGGGTACACACGGACAAACATGTATGGTGAAAGCGGTCCGTCGGACCGTTTCCACCATACATGTCTGCCAGAGGGCTTCTGTACGATGGTTGTACACACCATCGTACAGAAGTCCGCGCGTAAACAATACGCGGGGCGTGTCCGCGGTGTCGCCGCGTCGATGACGCGGTGTCGCCGCGACAATGACGCGGCGACGTGGGCGGCCCGCCTTTAAAATGCTTCCACGCATGCGTCGAAGTCATTCGACGCATGCGAGGGACGGCGGGCGCCTGGACATGTACGGTAGGTCTGTACTGACGACCGTACATGTCCGAGCGGGCTGAATTCCAGCGGACTGTTTTAAAACAAGTCCAGGAATATTTGTCTGCTGGGAAAAGGCCCGGCGGGCAAATGTTTGCTGGAATTCGGCCCGCTCGCGCCCACACACGACCAAACATGTCTGCTGAAACTGGCCTGCGGGCCAGTTTCAGCAGACATGTTTGCTCGTGAGTATGGGGCCTGACAGTAGCTGATAAAGTAAAAAGTAATGTTTTGCATTATAACTAGTTTGATACCTGTTGAAATCAAGCTGTTTTATTCACCTCCGTCACTCCTGAATCATTATTCTCAGTGACTTCCTGGTTTGCGGTGCACATTCATTCTTGCTACATCACGGCCTAATAGGAACTACAGTTCCCATTAGACTTAGCCTCCATGCCTGTGAGGGATAAGAGAGCATCTTCACGCAGGGCTGTAGTCCTAGGGAGGGGGTGAGCACATTCTGCTTTCCACCATGCAAAACGGCTCAGATGCTGGTGGAAAGCAAGATGAGAGACAGGAAATGGCATTTTCAAACCTGGATTACTGTATTTTGGAGGTCAAAAGGAAAAACGAGGTAAGTGATATTCAAATGCTCTAGCTTACAGCAATCAATTGATCTAATAAAAAACAAACCTTTAGTGTTCCTTTAAAGGGGTTGTAAAGGTTCGTTTTTATTTTCTAAATCCCTTCCTTTAAGCTAGTGCATTGTTGGTTCCCTTACCTTTTCCTTCAATTTCCCTTAAAAAAAGGTTTTTTTTCTTTGTCTGAATTTCTTACTTCCTGTTTCTCCTCAGTAAGGTGTTCAGTAAGCTGTTCTAAATGACTTTCCACCGCTCGAATGATGGTGGAAAGCTTACTGAGGAGAAACAGGAAGTGAGAAATTCAAACAAAGAAAAAAACATTTAGAAGGGAAATCAAAGGAAAAGGTAAGTGAACCAACAATGCACTAGCTTAAAGAAACCTATTTAGAAAATAAAAGATGAACCTTTACAACCCCTTTAACCACTTCCCGACGGCCATACGGCTGCAGGGTGGCTCTAATTCTCTAACTCGCCGTGTTTTTACGGCCTCCGCTCCTCCTGGCCACTGGGGGCGAGCATGCCTGCTGCATCACTGAGTTGCTGATGCGCGTGCCTGGCGGCCGCGATGTCCGCCAGGCTCCCGCGATCGGCGGTTACAGAGACAAGCACGTGGATCTGTGTGTGTAAACACACAGATCCACGTCCTGTCAGGGAGAGAGGAGACCGATCTGTGTCTCTTGTACATAGGGACACAGATCGGTCACCTCCCCCAGTCAGTCCCCTTCCCCCACAGTTAGTAACACTAGGCAGGGTACACATTTAACCCCTCCCTCACCCCCTAGTGTTAACCCCTTCAATGCCAGTCACATTTATACAGTAATTAGTGCATATTTATAGCACTGATCGCAGTATAAATGTGAATGATGCCAAAAATGTGTCAAAAGTGTCTGTGTCCGCCATAATGTCGCAGTCCCAATATAAAAATCACAGATCGCCGCCATTACTAGTACAAAAATAAATAATAAAAAATAATAATTCTGTCCCCTATTTTGTAGGCGCTATAACTTTTGCGCAAACCAGTCGCTTATTGCGATTTTTTGGTAAAAAAAAAAAAATGTAGAATACGTATCGCCCTAGACTGAGAATTTTTTTTTTTTTTTTAATTTAGCTATTATAGCAACAAGTAAAAAAATATTATTTATTTTTTTCAAAATTGTCGCTCTATTTTTGTTAATAGCGCAAAAAATAAACCGCAGAGGTGATCAAATACCACCAAAAGAAAGCTCCTATTTGTGGGAAAAAAGGACGTCAATTTTGTTTGGGAGCCACGTCGCACGACCGCGCAATTGTCAGTTAAAGCGACGCAGTGCCGAATTGCAAAAATTCCTCTGGTCAGGAAGGGGGTATATGTGCCCAGTAAGCAAGTGGTTAAGGAACTGAGGCTTGTTAATTGCCTATGGAGTGCTTGGAAGATAGAATTGAAATCCATACATTGGAGAACATGAAGAAAAAGCCCTAAGAAATAGGATTTTATGTATTTTACATAAAATTAAACATGATAGGTTTTAATTGTACAAGTATCCATAGGATTGGGTCCATTCTTTTAGCTGCATGTGGGGTACAGTTGAAATCTGTGGTTGATTTGAAGCTTCTTGAGAACTGGTTGAATGGAATGGCAAATGTGGTCATACCATTACCAGGAGACTATCAACTATGGAGTTGATATGTTCTTGTGTTTGTAAATTTCTGCCAATAAGTATGACAAATACTGGTAGGATTTTGTGACTCCTGGAGCAGGAAGAGGCAAGCCAGTTGGTCGTGCCTTTGCCTTATGCCAGGCATGTCCAAAGTCTGGCCCGCGGGCCAATTGCAGTTTAATGTGGCCCCACTGGTAATTTGAATATATATATCTTTTGTGGCCCCCGACGAATCCCCGAGCGCTGTATACCGTATTTATCTTTCTGGCAGCCTCGGAGGGGACAGGGAGAAGGCGGGACGAGCGCTGTCAGATTACATATAGGAGAATCTCTGGTTTACTCTGCAGCATCTGTAATAGGAAGTCCCGTCTCCTGGGCTGGCATTGGATGACTGTCCTGTCTATCATAGGAGGCGTGACTTTGTATTAAAGAGGCCACTGAGTGAACAGGAGATTCTCCTGTATGTAATCTTTTGGCACTTGTTCCGTCACCCTCCCTGTCCCCTCCAAGGCTGGAGATGGGCATGGATCAGGTTGCACTGATGGCAATAGGGGGACTGCATTCATAGCACTTGTGAGGCTGCTTTCATGGCAATAGTGAGGCTGCAGATGGTCACTGATTAGGCTGCATTGATGGGCACTGACCCTTATTTTGCTTCACAGTCCTTTATTTAAAATATATTTTTTTTTTCCTGAAACTTCCCTCTTAAAGTGAAGGTGCGTGTTGTACGCTAATAAATACGGTATATCCAAATAGCATGCCCAAGCTCATCCTTAGACTCTTCACCACACACCGCCACAAAGGCAAGAGAATTCTTGTTGAGCAGTGTATTGGTTCATTTACATTTAGCTTTAATGGTTCAAAGAATGTCAGGCAAAATGGTCGGCCCTCACGCATGTTCACTTCATCAAATCTGGCCCTCTTTGAAAAAAGTTTGGACACCCCTGCCTTATGCAGAATGTGCCATAGAAGAGCTAAAAATGTTTGAGAATCAGCAGAGGATCAGGCCGGAACAAAACTGACCAGACTGTTTCGTTTTTGTTCATTCAGCCAACAGATTCCTCCATCCACACAAACGAAGATGGATGAAGGAAACCGGGATATTGTATTCTGACTGGGGGATCTGCCACTGTCAGAATACACTGATCAAAAACGATTTCCAACTTGTCCGTTTGACCGACCGAAGTCGATCAAACGATGTTAAGCGGGGATGGTCGCGCACTGATCAAAAATTGTAATCGGTGTATGGACAGCTCAAGCCTGCAGCAGTGAATGAGTATCAACAAGTTTTAAAATGTTGTTCTTTATCGTACATGACAGGATAAAGGGCTTGTTCATATCCATATCTATCACAACATGGTTACATAATTGGTAAGGTTGAATAAGGACACTGGTCCCTCTGTACTTTGTGTTTTGCTAAGAAACACAAAGTAAAAAAAAAAAAAAAAAAATTCACAATAACATGTATTAAAACAAGCAAAAATAAAATAAAATACAAAGTCATATTAATGATTGATTGACAATCAAAAGAGAAAGTAAGAAAAAAAAAAGTAAACAAGTCACAATGATATGTAATATTAAATCCAAAATGTGTAACATTGCTATATTCTCAAATTATGATGAGAAATTTGTGGGGTTGAGAGAGATTTCTTTATTACTACAGTGCCTTGGAAAAAGTATTCATACCCATTAAAATTTTCCACATTTTGTCGTGTTACAAACATAAATGTATTATATTGGGATTTTATGTGATAGACCAACACAACTTATCAGAAAATTGTGAAGTGGAAGGAAAATGATAAATGGTTCTAATTTTTTTTTTTTTTTTTTTTTATAAATAAATATGTGAAAAGTGTGGTGTGCATTTGTATTCAGCCCTCCTGAGACCTTTGGAGACCTTTGTAGAACAACCTTTCACCACAATTACAGCTGCAAGTGTTTTTGGGGATGTCTCTACAAGCTTTGCACATCTAGAGACTGACATTTTTGCCCATTCTTCTTTGCAAAATAGCTCAAGCTCTGTCAGATTGGATGTAGCGCGAATATGAACAGCAATTTTCAGGTCTTGCCACAGATTCTCAATTGGATTTGGGACTGGACTTTGGCTGGGCCATTCTAATACATGAACTGGCTTTGGTCTAAACAAGGGATATGCAATTAGCGGTCCTCCATCTGTTGCAGAACTACGTCCCATGAAGCATAGCATGACTCTGACAGCCACAAGCATGACACCCAGAAGCAGAGGCAATGGAACTTGTAGT
Source organism: Rana temporaria (assembly GCF_905171775.1). NCBI lineage: Eukaryota > Metazoa > Chordata > Amphibia > Anura > Ranidae > Rana > Rana temporaria. The sequence continues at coordinate 451,712,457 of NC_053490.1, read as the reverse complement.
TTTGCAACAGTTGGAGGTTCCCCTAATTGCATATCCCTGATCTAAACCATTCCATGGTAGCGCTGGCTGGATCTTAAGGGTCGTTGTCCTAGTTTAAGGCGAACCTCCACCCCAGTCAAGTCTTTTGCAGACTCTAACAGTTTTCTTTGTAAGATTGCCCTGTATTTGGCTCCATCCACCTTCCCATCAACTCTGACCAGCTTCCCTGTCCCTGCTGAAGAAAAGCATCCCTACAACATGATGGTGCCACCACCACGTTTCACGGTGGGGATGGTGGATTCAGGGTGATGTGCAGTGTTAATTTTCCGCCACAGATAGTGTTTTGCTTTTAGGCCATAAAGTTCAATTTTGGTCTCATCTGACCAGAGCACGTTCTTCGATATGTTTGCTGTGTCTCTCTCCCTCATGGCTTCTCGCAAACTGCAAACAGGACTTCTTATGGCTATTTTTTCAACAATGGCTTTATTCTTGCCACGCTTCCATAAAGGCAAGATTTGTGGAATACACGACTAATAGTTGTCCTGTGGACAGATTCTCCCACCTGAGCTGTGGATCTCTGCAGCTCCTCCAGAGTTACCATAGGCCTCTTGGCTGCTTCTCTGATTAATGCTCTCCTTGCCCGGCCTGTCAGTTTACACTTCACAATTATGTGGAACTTTGTGTTGGTCTATCACATATAATCCCAATAAAATACATTTACGTTTTTGGTTGTAACATGACAAAATGTGGAAAATGTTAAGGGGTATGATTACTTTTTCAAGGCACTTTCTAATGTTTTTTTTTACTTCTCTACATTCCCTGCTGACACCACCAGCTGTGGAAGGGAATTCCACATCTTTACTGTCCTAACAGTAAAGAACCCCTTGTGCAGTTTAAGATTAAATCGCTTCTCATCCAACTTCATTGTGTGGCCACATGTCTTTTTTTAGAATTTTAAGTTTAACAATTTTTCCTCCTTATGCTAGAGTCACCATTCAAGGATTTTTATATTGTTATATCCCCTCCGGAAGCATCTTTTCTCTAGGGAGAATACATTTAATGTTTATGATCGTTCCTCATAACTGAGGTCCTGCAGCCTCATTATCTTTGTTGCCCTTCTGTGGACTCTCCAGTTCAAGGACATCCTTTCTGGGGATTGGTGACCAGAACTGGACAGCATACTTTATATGTGGTCGAGCCAAGGTTTCATAAGGTGGTAGAATTATAGTTTTAGCCCTTGAGTAGATACCAGTTTTATTGCACACCTATAGTTGGCTGGCCTTGCTTCAGCTTGTCATTGCATGCTATCGCTGAGTCTGATCTACTAGGATCTAAGAATGTATTTAATACAGTTCCTTTCTTCCTGTCCCTTGTGACCAACTTCCCCTGATCATCTTGTAAGGGGGCCAACATGTTCTGACCTCCACGTTTTTGCTGTTAATATATTTGGAAAAAAATTGGCGGATTCTTTTTACACTCTTCAGTCTTTCATAATCTTTTTTAGCTGCCCTGATCACTCTCTTGCATTTCTTATTGCACTCTTTGTAGTCTGGAATGCCGACGACCCATTGGCCTTATGTTTATTAAAGGACTGTTTTTTCTGGTTGATATGCCTTTTTACGTTAGTATTTAGCCACTATAATTTTTGTTTTATATTTGTTGCCCAGGGCAATGCACATTTTCTCCAAACTTTTGGCCATCTTTTCCACCAAAAGAGCTAAACTCTACAGAGGTGGTAACCGACTTCAAAGTCCGCCTAGTTCTCCATGAGCCTATAACCCTCCTCCTTGTACCAGTTTTTTAGCCTCTAGTTTTCCTCTCTAAGCTTCTACTGTCTCTCTGATGTGGCTTGAGGTACAGGCAGGATTTCTGAGAGGGCTCTACTGCGACCCGCAAGGTAAGGTAATGATCATGTTTGTGCAAACTCTGCACACTTTAAGTTTTCAGATTTTTTCAGTATCTGTATATCCAGATCTGATGCCTGAAGTCGAGAGGAATGGTAACTAGAGCCTGTGGCGGTCTTGTGGGAATGGCCTGTAATGTTACCTTTTGGCTCTGGACCTAGTGTAACAGAACTCTGTGCAATCCTTTCATTGCCTGTTGGTCTGGCAGAGTGCTATATAGGTCTGGCGTGGTCATTCTGAGCCAAGAAGTCATGTGCTCACTGTGATGGGTAATGTTTGGACCCCTTGGGGGTCCTGTAGTTAAGATCTGTGAGTGTCTGTAATGGGGGGGAAAGAGGAGGGGTCGTGGTATTTTCACTTGTCCCCTTAGTGACTGCCCTAAGCCTGCTCCACTGTGGACTTTATTTTATAATATTTCTGTTTGCCATGTGTTTCCTGTGGTTAATGCTACATCTCGGGAGGGTAGGTCTGCAGTCTTGGCACTATTGAAGGGAGTAATGGTGCTCGCTGATGTCTGCTCAGTTAATGGATGGCTAGGGTGCATGCACACTGCGCTGTCGTCAGGGGGGTGGAGCTAACTCACGGCCGCCATCTTGGACCAGGGGAGGAGTGCACAGGTTCCTGTGGTGCTGAGAAATTGGTGCACAGTGCTTCCAGGATTGCTGGACTACATTTATTCATTGATCCTTTTATACTTCTCCCCAGGTACAGGCATAACACTTTTTTAGGAAGGTTATTTTGGCTGGTGTCCTTGCCCTTCTCAGCTAAATGTGAAAAAAGGGGAAAATACTGCGCTAATCTAAAAATATAAAGTGAGCAGCCGCACAAGCAATATGACAAAAATTGAAATAGGAACAGTGAAAAAATATGCAGCGCTAAAAATTCGGTAAGAGTATTCCATCTACTTCTGATTTTACCGTGCAGAAAGTTCTTCCAATGATGAGGATGTGGTCAAACACCCCCTATTGATGGACTTTTTTTCTGTGTTTTCTTTTGTGTTGGTTGTTTTAAATGGACACTCATTCACAGGTCACTGTGTTCTCATCACATTGATGCATAATTTGCTCTTTACAAGAATTTTTAGCGCTGCATATTTTTTCACTTCTCAGCTAAATGTTGACTGTTTTTACAGCTAGAGTCCACATATTGTCATTAAAAATTGGAGTATGCCAGCTGGAGACCTGGTGGTTTCCTGGTGGAGTCTTTAAAAATGCTGCAAATAAGCACCTGGAAGCCTTATTTAAGTCTTCCTTTGCCCAGGTAGGGGTAGCCCTGCAACTGGAAGTTGCAACCGTGGGTGTGTGTGTGTCAGACCCATAAGGTTAGGGGTCTGTGGATGATGGTAGAAAAGGATTCTGACGGGAGGGATGCCGGATCTGCTAGGTGCTGGAGGATTTTCCTCGAGCACGCAATTTCTCGGATGCACTAAAGAATTCTCTTTAACCAATTTCTCGTCTAATGCTGCGTACACACGATAATTTTTCGGCATGAATAAAACGTTGTTTTTAAAAAATTTCATTCAAAATGATCGTGTGTGGGCTTCACATAATTTTTCGGGTTCTGAAAATGACAATTTTTTCCGAACATGCTGCATTTTTTAAACAATGTCGTTTTTCGGGTTGTAAAAAATGATCGTGTGTGCGGGCTAAAACAACGCTAAAAGCCTGCGCATGCTCAGAAGCAAGTTATGAGATGGGAGCGCTTGTTCTGGTAAAACTACCGTTCATAATGGAGTAAGCACATTCATCACGCTGTAACAGACAGGAAAGCGCGAATCGTCTTTTACTAAAACGGAATCGGCTAAAGCAGCCCCAAGGGTGGCGTCATCCGCATGGAACTTCCCCTTTATAGTGCGGTTGTAAGTCACCGTGCTTTGCTAGAGTATTTTTTAAAAACGATGGTGTGTGGTCAACGTCGTTTTAATGATGGAAGTTGGAAAAACATCGTTTTTTTTTTTTCATGCCGAAAAATGATCGTGTACGCAGCATAAGTGTTCTTTGGCTGAAGCGATGGTTAGCAGAACTGCCTTGTGTAAAAGAATAAATGATGCACTATCATCAATAGTTTATCTGTGAGTAAAAAACAATCATAAGCAATAGAACAAAAAGTCCATATAATTGTGATGGTAGTAGTCCCACACAACTTGTGATATACAGTATATCACTCCGAGGTAAGTGCTGCAAGAACATGCAGGTAGAAAACTCCTCCACCGCGGTGAATCCCTTATGGGCAAACTCTCACCTCTCTGTATTGACTCCCACGACAAAGGTCAATGTGCGCGCCAACACTTGGGCCCCATGCACACGAGAAGCAAATGTAAACTCAAGTTTTCAAAGGCAAAAACCGTCGTTTAAAACGCCAGTTTTTGCCGCAAATTTCGCTGCGTTTTGCCGCGTTTAGCTGCGTTTTACCGCGTTTGCGGCTATCAGCGTTCATAACAAAGACATTGTAGACCCTCCCAAAGCTTTGAAACGCAAAAACTTTTGCGTCTGAACCCAACATTTTGCGTCTGAAAAAACGAGCCTAAACCCAACTGCTTTAAAACGCAAAAAAACGTAAATGTGTGCATGGACACATAGGATAACATTAAATGTGTTCAGGGGCAGTTGGAAAAAAATGCCCAAATGCCTCTGAACTCGAGTTTACCAGCGTCTCGTGTGCATGGGGCTTAAATGGACCCCTTTTCTTAGCGGCTCAGATGGGTGGGTGGATGAATGATTTAGTTTGTATTAAGGCTCCATGCACACTAGCATTTTTTTTAAGCGCCTAGAAGCTGGTATTGGAATTTTTTCCCTGCTTCTAGAAGCTACGTAGCATTATGTGTTCATGCGCAATACTTTAAGCTACTAATATTGTTTTTTGAGCTTTTTACTGCAAAAACACCAATAAAATGCTAATACTCCTAAACACTCTTATAACGATGCTGGTAAACGGACATCAACTGCTCTTGAACTCTCCTCTGTCATCTTATCTGTTCATGTACACAGCGTCATTTCTACGTAGTTGCGTTTAGAGGCTTTCTTTGGGAAGCAAAACAATTTGTTCAGACGCTGAGTTTAGAGGCATTTCAACCGCCAACCGCTTCTAAACGCGGGTTTTCGCGTTGCGTTTACAGGCGTTTACATTCGCTTGAATGGGCCTTTACAAGGTGTGACTAACTTTACACTTTGTAAAAGCAGCCCTAGTTTTACACTTGGCAAACTAACACTTACGGCGAAAAAACTAAGCACAAAAGCTTTGAGGATCGCCCTAAGTGCTAATTTGCATACCAGAGTGGCGGATGCAGTACTGCATCCTAAGATCCGGCAGTGTAAGTCCCTTACAGATGTCGGATCTTCTGCCTAACTTAGGAAAACTGCTTCTGAGGATCAGTTCCAAAGTTAGAACCAGAGATACGACGGCTTACGCCGGAGTATCTCTTTTGTGGATATGGCCCATTGTTCCTCTGGTTCGGACAAAGCGTCCATTTGAGCCTATCCAGGATATTTTTTTGGTGCTTTGAACTAGGAAGGTTATCATTTTGGTTGCGATTACTTTGGCTTGCAGGGTTTTGGTATTTTGTGTTGGTATTTTCTGGTGTGTCAACTGTATCTTTAATGGACCCTGACTTTTTGACATTTAATCGCCAATTTTTTTTTTATGTATAAATGTTTTTCACATATTCTTCAGATGTGCAGTGTTTACGTAAATAGCTTTTTTTGCCCAAAATCGATCATGATTTTTGTTTTTAGCAAGCCAAAGTATCCCTTTGATCCTGGCTGAAGTTCCACACTGAGAGCAGGTGGATACAGTGGTTGCTTAGTGGTTTTCTTATTTTAAAGTGATATTAAAGTATTCATTTTTTTATAAAAATAATAAACGTTATACTTCTCTGCTCTGTGCAAGGATCCTCCCCTTCTCTGATTGCCCCCTAGCAAGTCCTGTGCTATGGGGCACTTATGTGGGCGTTCTCTCGAGCTGGGCTGTGTGCATCCATAGAGACACACACACACACACACACACACACACACACAGCGTAGCTCTGCCTGTCCCCTGCTCTCTTCTCACAGGGTTTGACTGGCAGAAGAAGCCAATGGCTCCCGTTGCCCTCAGTGGAGCCTGTGAATACAGAAAGAGAGGGGAGAAAACCTGTAGCCGGGCACAGCTCTGAATCAATAGAGGGGTCTGGTAAGTGTTTGGATGTGTTTTTTTGTTTTTGTTTTTCTTGTTTTTTACCTTTATTGCAGAAAATGTATTTGGGTAATAAACATTTTGTGTTTAGAACTACTTTAAAGCTGAGCTCAAGACTTTGTTTCCGTCTTGCACATGCTTCTCAACTGTACTGAAATGGATTTCTGATTGTACTTCCAATTGAAAGCTTCTCCTAGTGTTTATTAAAGTGGATGTGAAGTTCCCCTTTAGGCACTCCCTCTACAAATATGGCACATTTGGCATGTCATTTTGGGGAAGGGGGAGCAGGTACCTAGTTTTAACGCAATAAGAAAAAAATGTATCCTTTTTAGTATCACTTTAAAAGCTGAAGCAATTCAGAGCAAGCCATTCTTCTCATTTCCTGGCTGTAGGACATCTAGCATCCTTTAGCTCTTTTCTGCCCAACCTGGCTATACTTGGCCTACGTCTTTCATCCATTAGATTTCAGTTCTTTTAATAATGGAGGCTCAGCATCATGGGTGTTACCAGAGCAGCCATAACAAATTTTGGGGCCCCTTAAACGGCTTTAGGCAGGGTCCCCCTGGAGCAGAGAACCGTGGGGCGCCTCTCTTGCTGGGAGATGATAACCGGGGGTTGTGGTAATGAAAGTGTCATCTCCTGCCGCGCGATAAGCGGGATGGGGGGTTGAGGCTGGCGAACAAAACAAAGTCAGGTCTTCTCATCCCTCTCCTGCCGCAAGTTGCTAAAGGTGGGGGGTCAGACAAAAAAAAACAAATAAAATAACCAGGGGGGGGGGGGGGGGGGGGGTGTCCGGGCCCCTGGGACCATTGGGCCCCTTACAGGTGTAATGCCTGTACCCCCCTGATGGCGGCCCTGGGTGTTACTTAGGGCAATCTAAATGCAAATTTAGCTTGCCTAAAAACACTCACTCCTTTAGACTGACATCCACTCATTGAGACATTTTGATATTTGCTTACCTCCCAAGAGCCAGCCTACTGCTTGGATCAGGTCTGAGGCTCTTGAGAGGAGGACAGAGGCAAGGTGCCGTGATGTTTTCAGGAGGCTATGGACAACGCACTGCAGACCCCTCCCACTAGCCATGATCTCCCTGCATTGAGAAGAGAGTCCCAGTGATGATGTCACTTGTTCTAAAACAAGGTATGAAACAAAGATTTTATTTAAACATTTAAATAGCATTTTGATGAGGTGGGGGAAGGAGGAACCAGGAAAGACAAAATATAAGCCGAGTAAGCGGGTGGGGAATTATTCAATTAATGAGTTTTGTAACTACTGTAAAAAAAACTGCTTATTTTTGTTGCAACTGCGCTTCCAACCTCATATATATTTAAAACCAAATATAAAATAATAGTAATGTAAAATGTTAGCCTTTATTCTTTTATTATGCAGTTGCCAGGACATCCATTTTAGGTTGCACAGCCTGACCAGAACATGTTATGCATGCATTTGAAATTACAGTGGTCATGATTAGCTGGATTTTATGCACACACCTCAAGCCTTTGCCTACCCACACCCTTGAGAGTTATACAACTGGATTAAATTGGAGATTACTTTGAACAAATTGTAGCTCATTTTATCTTAATTAATCTTTGGCATTAGCAGACCATGGCATTGGATTTTAATGACGGTGAGGCTGGCTTTAACACATTAAAATACCAAAATAGTGCTAATTTTGTTCTTAAAGGATAAGCCCACCCAAAGCTGATATTTAAATTATGGATGCACTGAATAACCTACTAGCTTCTTCAATGTCTTGGGGGCCTCAGTAGCAAGACTTCCTTGTCAGACTTCTGGTACCAGGAGTGGAGTCAGACGGATCTTGATCTTTTTACATAATGTAAATTCAATGAATGCAGCTGATAGAATAACATCACCTCAATCGCTGCAATAGAACTGACCTGGGAACTGAGGTGTTACAACCTGAGCCCATTATAGACATGGGTAGCCAGTGGGTGATTCAAACCTTTAGCATCTACAGTGCCTTGAAAAGGTATTCATACCCCTTGAACTTTTTCCACATTTTGTCATGTTACAACCAAAACCGTAAATGTATTTTATTGGGATTTTATGTGATAGACCAATACAAAGTGGCACATCATTTTGAGAGGAAGGAAAATGATAAATGGTTTTAAATTGTGTGTTTTTTTTTTTTTTTTTTTACAAATAAATATCTGATAAGTGAGTGCATTTGTATTCAGCCCCCCCTGAGTCAATACTTTTGTAGAACCACCTTTCGCTGTAATAACACAATTACACCTGCAAATTTTGAGGATGTCTCTACCAGCTTTACATATCTAGAGTGACATTTTACCCATTTTTCTTTGCAAAATAGCTCAAGCTCGGTCAGATTGGATGGAGAGCGTCTGTGAACCAGAGTCTTGCCATAGATTCTTAATTAGATTTAGGTCTGGACCTTGACTGGGCCATGACCACAACATGATGCTGCCACCACCATGTGGTGAGTGAGTGAGAAACTTGTATAGAGCTACATATGCGAACTGAATCGCCTCAAGGTGCTTGGTATCCATTTCCTACTATTTTATTTTTGCCTTCAGAATAGATGGGTTTTGAGTTTTTTTTTCTGAAGGCCTGATGATTGCCTTCCATTCGGATGCTGGTTGATAAAGCGTTCCATAGTCGAGGTCCTTGGACTGCAAAACGTCGTTCTCTTTTGGACTTGTATCGGGCCTTGGGTATTTGGAGTAGATTTTGCTTGGTAGATCGGAGGACGCGATTTGGGTTATGACATTTTAATTTTTCGCATAGATATTGGGGTGCGCTATTTTGTACACATTTGTGCGTCAGGCAGAGTGCCTTAAACGTGATTCGATCTTTTACGGGCAGCCAGTGAAGGGACCTAAGGGAGGGAGAGATTGATTCCCATGATTTTTTTTTCCTGTTACAAGTCGTGCTGCCGTATTCTGGACGACTTGTAGACGCGCAATTTGCTATTTTGGGAGTCCGAGGTAAAGGGAGTTTGCATAGTCGAGTCTGGAGTCGATTATGGTTCCCACCACGACTGCTATGTCTTCTTTTGGGATAAAGGGAAGGAGTCTACATAGTAGGCACAGCAGATGGTGGGATCCACTGACTACTGAACTTATTTGTGCATCCATTGTCATGTCAGAGTCGAAAGTGACTCCAAGACTTTTGACTTTGGTGCTAGGAGTGATGGTTTGTCCCAAAATGGGCGGGGGCATCCATGTTCTTGTAGCGAGTCTTTTCCGGTTGGCGTGGAACAGAAGGAGTTCTGTTTTTGAGCCATTGAGTTTAAGATAACTATCCGTCATCCAATTCTCTATCAGAGTAAGGCATTTCTCTAGTCCGAGATAATGATCCTTATTGTTGCTGATACGGAAATAGAGTTGGGTGTCATCTGCGTAGGAATGGTAGAGTAGATTCTGGTTACTGATGAGTTTGAGGAGGGGGCGGACAAGGGTGACCCCTGAAGGACTCCGCATTACACCATGCGTTTTTCAGAAGTGAAAGGACCTAGTTTCACTATCTGTGATCGGTTTTCCAAAAAGGAGAACCAGGGTAGATCCGAGTCTGCCACTCTAGCTACTTCAACTAGGCGGGTCAGCAGCAATTTGTGGTCTACTGTATCAAAAGCTGCACAAACAGTACCAGGAGACAAGATTCTCCATCTGCAGCTTCGAGAGTGTCATCCCAAATTTTGAGAAGTGCTGTTTCCGTTCCATGACCAGGAGGGAAACCCGATTGAAATGGATCCAGTAGTTTGTAGGTATCTAAATGGTGTTGTAGCTGTTGCACTACTGCTTTCTCCATTACCTTGGAGATGATGTTTAGATCTGTTATGGGTCGCCGATGGTTTGGGTCTTTGGGGTCGAGCCCTGTTTTTTTTTGAAGATTGGGTTTGATTATGCCTTGTTTCAGGAAGGTCGGCACCATGCCTTCCTTAAAAGATTGGTTTATGATAGCCGGTGCCAGAATATCAGCACATTCTTTCAACAGTTTACTGGGAATGATATTGGGTGATGTACTGTCGTGCAGGGCACCAACAATATTTTTGGTGTCGATGGAGATTGATTTTAGTGTGAATTTCGTCAATTGTGGCATATTTGTATTAATATTGCCTTTTTGGTTTAAAGGGGGGTGGGTAGAGGTTTTTTTTTGCTGAATAATTTCACGGATATTTTCAATTTTGTTAATGAAATCCGATTAATTTGTTGCAAAAATGTTGTGATTAAAAATTCGGAGCCTCTAGGCAGGCTGGATTCATGGTCTGAGCAACTAAATTGATGAGTTCGTAGGGACGGTTGTGGGCTTTGGCGAGGATATTAGAAAAATGATCTTGCTTTAAAGATTTATTTGTGATATTTCTTGGTGATTAATTTGTAAATTATGTAGTTTCCCTCTGTTGAGTTTCTTCTCCAGGCTGCTTCCGCTCTTCTGCGTTCTTGTTTCAGCAACGTGAGGTCGTCGTTGAACCAACCGGAGTTGTTTTTCTGGATGAGCTTTTTGCGTTTCAGAGCTACTATGTCTGCTGTCTGTAGTAGAGCTTTGTTGATTGAATTGCGTGTTTCCGCTGCTGTTTGACCTTGTTCTATTGTTTTTATTTTGTTCCATAATGTAGTTTTGAAGAGTTCCGAATGGAGCTTCTTCTGGGATCTTGTCCAGTGTGTTGACGGGTTTGTCGTTTTTCTTAAGAGGGCGTTTATAGTGATTTTGAATTTGATTGCATGGTGATCTGTCCAGGGTAGGGGCTCATTTTTCAGTGTGTTGATATCCATATCTTGTTTTAAGATAAGATCGAGAGTGTGACCTGAAACATGTGTGGGTCCACATACCAGTTGCTGTAGACCTAATCCTTCCAAGTAGTCAATGCAGGCGTCGGCGACGGGGTCCTGAGAGGAGTTGGCCCAGAGGTTGAAGTCCCCTAGTAGCAGGAGATTTTTGATATTTAAGGTATAGGTGGAGATTAATTCTGTCAATGATGTGAGTAGCTGCGTTTTTGGTCCAGGTGGTCTATAGCAGAGTAGTATGTGAACGGTGTCCTGGGGATTTGTTTGCAGTTGCAGAGTGAGGGTTTCCATGAATGGTAGTGAGCTCTGTAGATCAGGTTTGGTGAGTGAGAGGTAAGCCTTGTAGACCACTGCCAGGCCTCCTCCTCTTTGCCCTACTTTGTTTTCAGGTTAAGATGCCATAATTCTCTGGCACCAGTTCTCCTAGAATGGTGTTACAGTCCGACTGTGGCCAGCTTTCTGTGATGAAGAGGCAGTCAATGTTGTGTTGAATGATGAAATTGTGGATTTCCTGTCTGTACTTTACTACGGATCTTTACTCTCTCATCACCTGCTCCCATGCTCGTCTCCAGGACTTTTTCAGAGCCTCTCCAAGCCTATGGAACTCCTTACCCCAACCTATCTGCCTATCTCCTTCTCTATTAGCTTTTAGAGGATCCCTGAAAACCCTCCTCTTTAGAGAAGCCTACCCTTCCCACACCTAACAACTGTATTTTCATTTGAATCCATCTGATCATCTCCCACAGCTACTACCCTGTTCCACTTGACCCTCCCTTCTAGATTGTAAGCTCTAACGAGCAGGGCCCTCTGATCCCTCCTGTATTGATTTGTATTGTGACTGTACTGTCTTCCCTGATGTAAAGCACTGTGCAAACTGTTGGCGCTATATAAATCCTGTATAATAATAATAATAATAATAATAATAATAATAATAATAATAATAATAAAAAAACTCAAAAACACTGCCGTTTGGCCTTAGCAGCATCCTTTAGCATCCAGTTGTGGTAGTTAATATTTCATTCAGATTTTCTGACTCTCTCTGGAGAGTGAACATTCCTTACATTCTTTGTCAGGTACTTGAGAATAGCCTTTACATCAGCGGCTTATTTGAGTAAAGGTTTCAGAATTTTCAAGATAGAACCTATGCATGGAGCAGAAACTGCACAGCATAAACGGGTAGCTTATTATATGATAAGGTCAACAAAGGATGTGAATTTAGTAGTGACTTTCCATTCAAATCTATTTTCACTAGCAATCTGAACCTTGTCCAAACTAATACTAATATACCATTCATTCTGTCCAAACTAATATACCTCTGTTATAAACTGGCTCTTGTGCATTGAACAATTTCTCTTTTGTGTACTTTCTTGATCTATCTTTTAGAATTGAATGTAGGGTCTATTAAGAACCAGTGAATATTTTTTTTACTAGCTGAGCTGGTTTTAATCACATAAAAAGCCTGTATTCTAAAGGGCGGCCAAAATTCCAGTGTATACTTTTGGCATCACTGTCCTGGTGTTTCCACAAGGGGGAGATATTTGGGATGCAAAGTTTAATATGTGAGAGTGATACTTGACTTGCTAGTACAGTCAGTCTGTCTTTCCAAGGACCACTTACCCAATTCTTCCCAAGGACCTATTGGAGAGCTTCATATAGTAAATTTTAATCCGTCACATTCATACATTTACCCCATAGTGGGATATTGCCTTCATCTAGCACCTGGCAGTTAACACTAAAATCAGATTTGAAGGTTTGTTCCAGTGACTATGACTAGTAGTAGAATTGTAGTAGAATTGGGTATTCTTAAAGAGACTCGATCACTTTCAATTTAGGTCACAGTGGCATGGTTAAAGAGAGCTAAAACTTGTGCTGTGCTTCCTTCCTGGCCATTCTGAGGCCTCGTACACACGACAGAGAAACTCGACGTGCTTGGCACGTCGAGTTCCTCGTCTCGTTTTGGGATGAAGCCGCCGAAGAGCTCGGCGGGCCGCCTTCTCCTATAGAACAACGCGGCCAACGAGAAAATAGAGAACATGTTCTCTATTTTCTCGTCGAGCTCCTCGGCGGCTCCATCGAGCCAAAACTGTACAGACGACAGAGATTCTCGGCAGAATCCGGGTTTTGACCGAGTTTCTCGGCGAATTCTGCCGAGAATCTCTGTCGTGTGTACGAGGCCTCAATGTTCTTTGCAGTTAGGATTTCTAACCCAGTGTAAGATATGTGTTGGAGCTTTCATAGGGTTTATGGCTTCCTCCCCTTCCTCACTTGACAGTGTTTAGGCCTTGCAATTGGCCTTTTAGGCCCAAGTATTGTATTTGATAATGAGTGGGGGACACATGTTCTTCCATACCCAAAAGCTTTGGGTGGCAGTGTTGACATAAATGTACCTCCTTTTAGGAAAAGTATCTAGCATGTACTTTCAGTGAGCACATATTTTCAGTTATTTCTTTATATGACTTGTTTTAGGCCCTTTTTCTGTATTTTCATTATACAGCATAAACAATTGTAGATTAGCCACTAGAGGGAGTTCTCGGTGGTTTAGTTAGTCTACTTTTTAAAGCAGACCTTCGCTCTGATCTTAAATTTGGTGCAGACCTTCACTCTTAAATTTGGTGGCATTCTAATTAGAGGTCGACCGATATATCGGCCGGCCGATATATCGGGCCGATATTCAGTCATTTTGGAGAAATCGGCATCGGCCGATTATTATCCAAATGTGGCCGATATTTAGCAGATCTGCATCAGCAGAGTGTGGAGAAGGAAGGAGGAACATGGGGTCCCCCTCCCTTCTCCACACTGTCTGCAGAGCAGTGCCGTGTGTGTGAAGGAGAATGGAGCTGTCGGACTGATGTCGGGGTGGGCGGGACCCGGGGTGGGCGGGACTCAGCTGTCCAACACCAGCCAATGGGATGAGATCATTGGCTGGATAGCTGCTGGGTCCCGCCCACCCCGGGTCCCGCCCACCTCCAACATCACGATGAATCTGAGCTCCTCTCTCTCTCTCTGCTCTCACAGTTTCACAGCACATAATGTAGCTGAATGTGTGAAACTCTCTCTTCATACAGTTTCACAACTGCTGCAGAGAGAAAGAGGAGCTCAGATTCGTTGCGATGTTGAAGGTGGGCGGGACCCGGGGTGGGCGGGACTCAGCAGCTATCCAGCCAATGATCTCATCCCATTGGCTGGTGGACAGCTGAGCCCCGCCCAACCCGGGTCCCGCCCACCTTCAACATCGCAATGAATCTGAGCTCCTCTTTCTCTCTGCAGCAGTTGTGAAACTGTATAGAGAGTTTCACACATTATCCGCTACATTATGTGCTGTGAAACCTGCCAGTGCCATCTGCTAATGCCAACCAGCCAGTGCCACCTGCCAATGCCATCCAGTGCCACCTGCCAATGCCATGCCAACTAGTGCCACCTGCCAATGCCAACTAGTGCCATCTGTTAATGCCATCCAGTGCCACCTGTCAATGCCATCCAGTGCCACCTGCCAGTGGCAACGCCATCCAGTGCCACCTGCCAATACCATCCAGTGCCACCTGCTAATGCCATCCAGTGCCACCTGGCATTGCCAATGCCATCCAGTGCCACCTGCCAATGCCATCCAGTGCCACCTGCCAATGCCACCCAGTGCCACCTGCCAATGCCACCCAGTGCCATCCAGTGCCATCTGCCAGTGCCATCCAGTGCCACCTGCTAGTGCCAACTAGTGCCACCTGCCAAGGCCATCCAGTGCCACCTGCCAATTAGTGCCACCTGCCAGTGCCATCTGCCAGTGCTAACTATTGCCAATTAGTGCCACCTGCCAGTACCATCCAGTGCCACGTGCCAATTAGTGCCACCTGCCAGTGCCAATTAGTGCCACCTGCCAGTGCCAATTAGTGCCACCTGCCACTGCCACCGCCACCTTAGTGCCACGTGCCAACCAGTGCCACCTGCCAGTGCCATTCAGTGCCACCTGCCAATCAGTGCCATCTGCTTTTGCCAATTAGTTCCATCCAGTGCAATCTGCCAGTGCCAATTAGCGCCACCTGCCAAAAAATAAAAAATCGGCCTAAAATATCGGCCGCAAAAATCGGCATCATATATCGGCCGCCCCAAATTCTAAATATCGGCATCGGTATCGGCCAGAGAAAAACCCATATCGGTCGACCTCTAATTCTAATACCCCCTCTTTGTGTTGTAAAAAAGACAAGGGAACGAAACTGGATATGTGTTGGGACATTGGGGCAAGAAAGATGCATAGCGGGCAGGAGGCTACTAGATTGGTTCTGCCTTGTAGGAATTATAATAGAAAATTAGTACAGCTCCAATTTGGATACAGATTTTAAGATTTGCATGTCAAAGTGATAACATATTGTTAATCCACACCAGTAAAACGGGTTATACATGTAGAGTTTTTTTGCTCAACCAGGAGGTTGAACGATAACAAAAAATAAAACCAGATCCTCGCATCCACACAGGTAAGGTGGATGCAGGGATTTCCCCTGGTGCACTATTGCATTCCGACAAGACAAAAAAAGAAAGAATAAGGAAGTGAAACCGTAGGAAACCGCCTGGGCCCCTTACCATAACAGTCAAAGTAGACATGATTGTCTTCTATTTTGTGGGGGAAGTAAATTCAGTCCAAGAGGCCCAAGACTTATACCATTTTTTTTTACCGGCCTTGCATTTTATGTACCCATTCCTCAGCTTTCGTAGTAGTCTGAACCCTAATAAGCCGGACTCTCAATGTTGGGGCAGCACTTTGGTTTCACAATAACCATATACGATTCTTTACAGCTTTTAAAGTGGTTGTAAAGGCATAATGTTTTCTTATCTTAATGCATTCTAAGCCTTCTGTGTGCAGCAGCCCTCCTACTTACCAGAGGTCAATCTAGATCCACCGATGTTGTAGGAGTGTCTCGGCTGCCTGGGACTCCCTCCCTCGTTGGCTGAGACAACAGTGTGGCGCCATTGTCTCCCGCTGCTGTCAATCAAAATCAGTTAGCCAATGAGGGGAGAAAAGGGGTGTGGCCAGGCCGCAGCTCTGTGTCTGAATGGACACAGGGTGCTGTGGCTCTGCTCAGGTGCCTGCACAGCAAGCTCCTTACTGTGGGGGCACTCAACAGGAGGGAGAAGCCAGGATCACTGATGAAGGACCAGACAAGAGAAAAATTTGGCATGCTCTGTGCAAAACCACTACACTGAGCAGATATGTTTTTTATTAACTAAAAAAAAAAACAAGACTTTAGTATCACTTTAAGAGATGAGGTAGGATCTTTGGTAGGCACCAACTGATATAGGATGGCATGAAGTAAGAACACAATTGAATTGTTTGGAAGGGTATGTTGTAAGACCTTTGTAATCAGATCCCTCACCACTTTCCAAAATGGCCTGGTGTGAGGGCATTCCCACCATAGATGCTAGAATATACCTTGCTGATTGCATCCCCGCCGGTGGGTGAAGTTCCTCTTTAACCACTGTTGAGATGAGGCTATCAGCCCCAACGGAAATGAAGGCAAGAAAGCTGAGCCTCCATATATACCGTAATGTGCAGCTATGGCTGCCCACAGGAAGAATTACAACTGATACATAGAAGTCAAATGTTAAAACCTAATATATACTGATCAGTTCATTTTATATCAAGCCAAGCTTTCCTATGTGTTGAGCTAAAAAATGTTTTTAAAGACTACCGTGTTTCCCTGAAAATAAGCCCGGGTCTTATATTAATTATGCCAACAAAATCAACAGTAGGGCTTATTTTCAGGGTAGGTCTTACCATGTAATGTGCTGTCTTCTCTCCCCCTCTCCCTCCCTGCCTGTCAGGAATCCCCAGTGTGATCTGAGTTAAAATGCTTGTACAATCCTAAAATCCACTCTATTACAGTAGTATATAATGTACAATGTGTGCGTTTCTGTAATATAATTGTGCCAAATACATTTGTTATAGCGCCGCTCTGCACTTCTGTTACCCGCCGGAGCTCTCTTCCCCGCAATTTTATTACAGAAACACACACATTGTACATTATAAACTACTGTAATATAGTGGATTATAGGATTTTACAAGCATTTTTTAACTAGGGCTTATTTTCGGGGTAGGGCTTATATTGCAGCCCGCCTGGAAAATAACGCTAGGTCTTATTTTCAGGGTAGGTCTTATTTTTGGGGAAACGGGGTATATATTCCTTTTAGATCCCTACCACAGATAACCAAAGGTCATGATTGGTGTTATGCATTTTATACTTTGAGAAGCAGAGCTGTAACTCAGTTGGCTGCTTTTGTATAAAGTACATTCTACCTCCATTAGAGCACTCTGGTATGAAATTTCGTGACAGTCAGGTGTGCCTTTATGAAATCGTTGCACCCTAGGCAGTATGATCAGTAAACACATACTTAAACCTACATTAGAAGGCTGGAAAATACCTTTGAATATCAGAATACACAAGCTTGAGGGTACATTCCTGATGTGATTTTACTGTATAATGCAAAATTAGGGCCAATTGCTATTCTGATCAAACAGGCGAATGTCTTGGAAATAGTCTTTAAAAAAAAAAAAATATGCATGTATGAGATGATTAATACATATATTTTTTTGTACATCACATGTTTTCCATCTTTATACGCTGAATGTGTTTTTCCCCAGAGATGTCTTCCTGAGGGGGAAGACTACATGCCTGGGCTGTGTACTGAGGAGGAGCAGCCTATCTTTTCCATTCTGTGATGCACTAACACTGTTGCTATGGCAATAAATGCTGCCCGGGTAGGGGACTGAGCTGTTGCTATGGTGCAAGCAGAGGAGAAATTCTGTAGGAAAACATTTAATAATTAACCTGGTCACAAGTAAACATGATAACGTTATTCTAGGATGTTTAAGGCCTCTAATGACTGCACAAAAATCGAACCTAGCTCAAGCTGTTCCCATGTTGTTGCCATTTCTTTTAGCTTACTGTGACAAAATGATAGCTTAGGCCCTGTGCTAGGATTACCCTCTCTTATGTTGGTTGATATAGACTGAAAAACTACACTTTGAGCCAACAATGGTAGTAAACTGGCGATAAGGGTAGCTGACAGCCATACATTTCTGGAGACACCAAGGCACCCGCACCCAGCATGGGCTTAATACACTGACATAAGCTTTAGCAAGAAGTGATCTTATCAGGCCCCATCCTCCCTTGCTCCTTTGTGACTTTAAATCGGATTATGACACTTCTTGAAAGCTTGGCAGCTTAACAGAAATCTCCTTATCTTGCCCCTTCCTTCATGTACAGGAATATGCCCACACTTGGAGATTCGGTGAATGAAACATTAACTGTTCTAAACCCTTAGTCCTCACTTTAAAGGAAAACCTATAAAGGTTTAAAACCATCAATACTATGTACAGATACCAAAGTTGTTGTTTTTTTTTTTTTTTTTTTAAACTCTCTAACCTATTGTATGCCTGGTGAACCCACTGTATCCAGGAAACAAAGTGCTAGCTTGGGTCAGCTCCGACTTGGCGCTCTGCAGTGTCTTTCTTTGCCACACCGCAAACAAGTTGGAGCACTGATCTTAAAGGGGAGTTCCACCCACAATTTCACTTTTTAAATATAAATACCCCTGTAATATACAAGCTTAATGTAGTCTAGTAAAGTTAGTCTGTAAACTAAGGTCCGTTTTGTTAGGTTGTTACAGCATTTAGTTAGTTTAAAATCTAGAAATAGACCGTGGCCATCTTAAGTGTGGGCATCATGAAGCCAGACTGTATGACTTCCTGGATTTCAGCCTTACAGATCTTGCACATGCTCAGTGCTGCACAAGCGATGTAATAGGTTTCAGTCAGGTTTCCATAGCAACGGGAGTGTCAGAGAAAGTTGCCGCCCCTTCTCTATGCAAATAGGCTATTTGCAAGGACTACTGGGATACATGATGCCTATCCCAGAAACCCTTGCGAATAGCCTTGTGACTTAATAGCCTAGGCTAATAAGGAGGAGGAAGTAATGAAGGACTACAAAATAAAGGTATTTACAAACAACAAAATAAATAAAAATTGTCCATTCTGAACACTATTAGGTAGAGTCAGAAAGAGTTAGGCCGGCTTATCAGTAGATAAGTCGACCTAACTCAGAATCTACGCCGACTTATGTTTAAGCGTATGCTCAAACAGAGATACGCTTAAACATATCTAAGATACGACGGCTTGCGCCGTTCTATCTTAGATTGCAATATTTTGGATGGCCGCTAGGTGGCGCTTCCATTGCGGTCGGCATAGAATATGTAAATGAGGAGATACGCCGATTCACGAACGTATGCCCGGCTGACGCAGTAGTTTTACGCCGTTTACTTAAGAGATAGGCCGCA
This sequence comes from Rana temporaria, assembly GCF_905171775.1. Classification (NCBI taxonomy): domain Eukaryota; kingdom Metazoa; phylum Chordata; class Amphibia; order Anura; family Ranidae; genus Rana; species Rana temporaria. The sequence continues at coordinate 451,693,319 of NC_053490.1, read as the reverse complement.
TAAAGTTAGAGCTAGGCCCTAGTGGAATAGTAATGTCAAGTATGGCCGCCGTTCCCGCGTCAAAATTCGATTTTTTTACGTCGTTTGCGTAAGTCGTCCGTGAATCGGGATTTACGTTGTTTACGTCCACGTCAAAATCAATAGGCCCGTACGGCGTACTTAGCCGCAATGCACACTGTGATATGTAGGCGCCCGGCGCATGCGCAGTTGAAAAAAAAAACATAAAAAACGTGAGGTCAAGCGCCATTAACATAAAACACGCCCCCCCTCAAACACATTTGAATTATGAGCCCTTACGCCCGCCGATTCAGGCTACGCCGACGTAACTTGGCAGGCAATTACATTGTGAATCATGTACTTGCCTCGCTAACTTACGGCGGCGTAGCTTAAATTTCTTAAGCTACGCCGCCGCAAAGTTACGCAAACGTACCTGAATCCACCTATATGAGATTAGGGCATGCAGCACAGACAAACATAAAAAAATGGCTGGAACTCTACTTTAAGTATCTAATGTAAAGTGTACTTTTAATGCTTCATTTCTTTATAACGGTCACACAAAATGTTGACCTTCTAAATTTTAAGCCACTGTATCCTAATGAGGTATGTTAAATAAAACCAAAGAATTTCCAAGCTCAACTCAAGACCAGCCTGCGACCAACTGAATTAACCTGTCTAACAGTATGCGTTTAAAAACAGGGGTTTAGTTGCACACATTTACAAATACATTGGGCTCCCTCCAGTTATCTGCCCTTCATCTATCCATCAGAATACATATGCTCCCACTGCGGAGACTCTCCAAATTTAGAGTTAGGGTCTGCAGGATACAGGGTGCCTTGGCGGGACTTGCAGCTTGCGCATGTATTTGCAAATGTAACTAAACCCCTGTTTTTTTTTTTTTTTTTTAACGCATACTGTTAGACAGGTTCATTCGGTTGGTCGCAGGCAGGTTGGTAAGTTGAGCTTGGAAATTCTTTGGTTTTATTTGACATATGTTTGCCCTTCCAGTGCTCCTTGCTGTGAAGACCAGTTATAGGTGGGGCAGTGAGCTTTTTTAGTAATGCTAATGAGGTATGTTCATTCAAGTATAGTTGGGCTTCATTAATGGCTCCTACATCTACAGTGACAGACATGGTGGGCAAAGGTAAATTAAGGAAGAAGGGGCAGTTTGCACAATGTAAACCCCTGAATTGTCATTGTTAAAGGAGAAATATGAGTTTGTAATGAGACAAACAAACACACAACTCTCCTCTATGCTGCAGCATCGGTGTGATACTGCAGCTGTCTCACGTTGGCTCAAGCCCAAGAACTGAGCGATCATATGACTGCTGATTGCTCAGTTCTTTATCTACTCAGAGCAGAAAGCATTGACTGTCAGTCACTGCTCTCTGGTCCTGCAGCACTCACTGGAGATCTGCAGGGGAAGGGGCAGGCACAGCTGTCTGACTCTCAGCCACACACTGAAAGATGGAGCCAAATGTCAGAGACATCTGGGTGGATGCTGACAAGATTGACAAGCTTGGAGTGTCTCTGCCACAAGAGAACAAAAGTAGGTGCACGCCTGTGACCCGCAAGGAATGTATGCCAAAAAAAGCTTTGGCCATACAGTACTTCTTTTAAGTTGGCCATATAAATTAAGATTTCTATTCTTCAGGCTCAATGGTGTTGCCAACAGGACCACCCATAGAATGAATTTAGCAGGAATTCAATGATATTTGATCTGTTTGGGAAGCTTAATACGCACAATACAAGGTCAATATTCAAAAATGCCACCAAAAGGTTTAAAAAGGAATACAAGAAAAATGGTCAGCATTCCAGGTTCCAAAATAAAGATTTTGAAATTAAAGACTTGAATTTCATAATAATCACAAACTGATGTAACCTCAGACACGAATGCCTTCAAGGTGAAACTCGGTACACCCAGATAAGAGAAACACATATACAGTAATCATAACCATTAACCTCCTAATGAGAAACCCCAAAGAGCTGGAAACAACGTGACAATATTTTAACAGATCAAAGTCCTTTTCAATTTTCGACTAGCCATGAATACCAGGATAAATACGACACTTCACTATTTAACTTGGTTGTGTCCCTGGAAATCCATCTATTGCCAGCACCCATATCTGTCAATTGTTTAACCCTCTTGTCAGAGAAGACACTCAGATATGTTTAAGAATTATCATGGTGACAGAAAATCCCCTACCTGTAATCATAATAATCAAATGCAACAATCTCACCTACTTCAGAGGATGATACTTTTATATTGCTTGCAGAGTGGTAATGGCATTTATTTTCTCCTCTTTGAGATTGGAGCCAATAAACAAATTTTACAGTATTGCTCCTTGTGATTTTAATGAACGTCTCAATAGTACTAAAGTTGCATGCAGGTACAAAGGTGCTCTAAAGTGAAATGGTTTAACTGCTTTTCAAAATAGTTTCATTCAAGTCATGCTGTGAATACAGCTCCTTTCACACCAAAGGACCGATTGTGTCCGCCTGTCTGTGTTTCAGGTGGACCCGATAGGCCCACCCATTGTTCTCTCTGGAGTGGTGGATGTCAGCGGACAGGCATCCGCTGCATCGGCCGGCATCCAATCTGGTCCCCAGCCATCTGGCGACTCAAATGCCAATCCGATGGAAATGTACAGGCAGTCCATTTCCATCTGACTGTCCCATAGTAGAGAACAGCCTGCTGTGTCAATGTCCATGTCCCCTCTGCACATCTGCTCTGCACAGTGGAGGAGACCATCCCTTCTGATAGGGGCCAAACTGTCACAGCTTTTAAGTAAACTGTCCTGTCATTAAATGTCAGGTGGAATAACTGATCAGCAGCTGCCATGGTGCTGCACATGTTATCAGACAGAGGCTAAGATACAGCTTCCTTGTCTGTAAGAGATACAGGAGTTTGGTTCTGCTTTGCTTAACCCCACATTTCTTATTCCTGATATGTGCCTGTTGTACCATGTACTTGTCTTAAAGTATTCTGTTCTTTTGTGTGAAGTACCTGTGATCCTACCAGTCCCCCTACTTTCCATTTTCAAACCGACCACGCTAGGCATTAGAGCACATCCATCCCAGTGTGGTCAGTTTTCTGCCTGTGCTAGGAGTACCACCTGCCTGTCCTCCAATGATCAGACTTGTTTTGGCACCCCCCCCCCTGCACAGCCATTAAAGTGTTTGTTACCCTAAAACAAATAAAAAAAATGATCCTGTCTCCTTAAACCATGAATAACGGCACAGTGCTTGTGCTGTGTCATTTGGCCCCTATATCATATAAAATGTCTGATCCTGCCTGGTTATGCCCTCCCCCCTGTAAACTGACCACAGTTTATCATGGCTGCTGAGCCCTGACACTGTGGTCAGTTTCCGTGCCTCTGTCATCTGCTCTCTGCTCTGTGCTGCTCTACCCTGTCCTCTCGCTGCCTGTCGGCTTGTGACCGTGCTGCTCTGCTCCCCGTCCTTCCCTTCTGCAAAAAAAACAATGTTTTGATCATACAATCCCCTGTGTTAAATAAGGACGTGCCACACTGTATGTGTTTTAGAAAAAATATGCAAATTTCTACCTTATTTCAGAGCGCCTCCCTGCGATCCCGTGACTGCTCGCTTCTTCTCCCCTCCTCCTGGCTGACATCAGGGGAGTTCTCGCCCCTCCCGCTGTAGCTGTCAGCCCAGCAAAGCAGAGAGGTGAGCAGTCACTTGACCGCTGGGAGGAACTCTAAATTAAGGTGGAAATCGCCATGTTTTTTATAAAACGCATGCAGTGCAGCATGTGTCCTTATTTAACACATGGGATTGTATGTTTATGAGTGGCTTTACAACCACTTTAACTAGGAAGATCAGTGTACTGCTGTTCTGTTCTCTACCCACAGCTCTCTAAGCCCCTTTTGCATCTGAGAACAGAGTTTGTGATCACTTATAAAAGAAGAAAACAAAAAGGGTATTTATAAACTTTTATTTATACAGTACCTTGAAAAAGTATTCATACTCCTTGAAATTTTCCACATGTTATGTTACAACCAAAAAACGAAATTTATTTTATTGGGATTTTATGTTATAGACCAACACAAAGTGGCACATAATTGTGAAGTGGAAGAAAAATGATAAATGGGTTTAAATTTTTTTCTTTTTTTTTTTACAAATAAATATCTGAAAAATGTGGCCTGTATTTGTATTCAGACCTCCTGAGTCAATACTTTGTAGAACCTCCTTTTCCTGAAATTACAGCTGCAAGAGTTTTTGGATATGTCTCTACCAGATTTGCACATCTATAGAGTGATATTTTTGCCCATTCTTCCTTACAAAAGAGTGTCTGTGAACAGCAATTCTCAAGTCTTGCCACAGATTCTCAAGTGGAATTAGGGCTAGACCATTCTAACACATGAATATACTTTGATCTAATTCCATTCCATCGTAGCTCTGACTGTATGTTTAGGGCCATTGTCCTGCTGGAAGGTGAACCTCCACCCCAGTCTCAAGTCTTGCAGACTCAAACAGGTTTTCTTCTAGGGCCTCGTACACACCATCAGTCCATCCGATGAGAACGGTCCGAAGGTTAACTAACCGATGGGGCCCACACGCGATCAGTTTGGACCGATGAAAACGGTCCATCAGACCATTCTCATCGTAAGGACCGATCGTGTGTACGGCGGCCTAAGATTGCTCAGTATTTGGCTCTATCCATTTCTCCATCAACTCTGAGACGCTTCCTTGTCCCCGCTGAAGAAAAGCATTCCCACAACATGATGCTGTCGCTATGTTTTACGGTGGGAATGTTGTGTTCAGGGTGATGTGCAGTGTTAGTTTTCCATCACACATGGCATTTTGCTTTTAGGCCAAAAAGTTCAAATTTGGTCTCATCTGAGCAGTGCACCTTCTTCCACATGTTTGCTGTGTCTCCCACATGGCTTCTTGCAAACTGAAAACGGGACTTCTTATGGCTTTCTTTCAACAATGGCTTTCTTCTTGCTACTCTTCCCTAAAGGCCAGATTTGGGGAGTGCACATCAAATAGTTGTCCAGTGGACAGATTCTTCCACCTGAGCTGTGGATCTATGCAGCTTCTCCAGAGTTACCATGGGCCTCTTGGCTGCTTCTCTGATTAATGCTCTCCTTGCCTGGCCTGTTAGGTGGACAGCCATGTCCTGGTAGGTTTGCGGTTGTGCCATACTATTTCCATTTTCGGATGATGGATCGAACAGTGCTCCATGAGATGTTCAAAGCTTGGGCATGGAGTTCACCAGAGCTTCACAGGTTGTCACTGGAGTCCTCTTCCACTCCTCCATGACGACATCACAGAGCTGGTGGATGTTGGAGACCTTGCGCTCCTTCACCTTCCATTTTAGGATGCCCAATAGGTCTGGAGACATGCTTGGCCAGTCCATCACCTTTACTCTCAGCTGCTTTAGCAAGGCTGTGGTTGTCTTGGAGGTGTGTTTGGGGTCGTTATGTTGGAATACTGCCCTGCGGCCTAGTCTCCGAAGAGAGGGCATCATGCTCTGCTTCAGTATGTCACAGTACATGTTGGCATTCATGGTTCCCTCAATGAACTGTAGCTCCCCAGTGCTGCAGCACTCATGCAGTCCCAGACCATGACACCCCCACCACCATGCTTGACTATGGTCAAGACACACTTGTCTTTGTGCTCCTCACTTGGTTGCTGCCACAAACACTTGGCAACATATGAACTAGATAAGTTTTTATCTTGGTCTCCTTAGACCACAGGACATGGTTCCAGCAATCCGTGTCCTTAGTCTGCTTGTCTTCAACAAACTGTTTGCGGGCTTACTTGTGCATCATCTTTTGAAGAGGCTTCCTTCTGGAATGACAGCCATGCAGACTAATTTGATGCAGTGTGCGGCGTATGGTCTGAGCACTGACAGGCTGACCCCCCCCACCCCTTCAACCTCTGCAGCAATGCTGGCAGCACTCGTACATCTATTTCCCAAAGACAACATCTGGATATGATGCTAAGCACGTACACTCAACTTCTTTGGTCGACCATGGCAAGGGCTGTTCTGATTGGAACCACTGTATGGTCTTGGCCACCGTTCTGCAGCTCAATTTCAAGGTCTTGGCAATCTTCTTCTTATAGCCTAGACCATTTTTATGTGGAGCAACAATTTTTTTTTTCAGATCCTCGGAGTTCTTTGCCATGAGGTGCCAAGTTGAACTTCCAGTGACCAGTATGAGAGAGTGAGAGCGATAACACCAAATTAAAACCACCTGCTCCCCATTCACACCTTGAGACCTTGTAACACTAACGAGTCACATGACACCGGGGAGGGAAAATGGCTAATTGTCTGACACTTAGGGGTGTACTCACTTTTGTTGCCAGCGGTTTAGACAGTAATGGCTGTGTGTTGAGTTATTTTGAGGGGACAGCAAATTTACACTGTTATAGAAGCTGTACCCTCACTACTTTACATTATATCAAAGTGTAATTTCTTCAGTGTTGTCACATGAAAATATATAATAAAATGTTTATAAAAATGTGAGGGGTGTACTCACTTTTGTAAGAGGCTGTATGTGTGAATTGCTGTATCCTGGCCTAGGCCAACAAAGCCCAGGCCAGCACTTTGCAGGGGGGCAGCACAAAACAAGTCCCCACCGGATTGCGCTACACTGTTAGACAAATTAGTCTAGTGCCCCCATAAAGCGGCCACATTGACCGGCATTCCGCAACTGTGGGGGGGGGGGGGGGGGGGACGACGACACCGCTTTGAATTTGGACTGTCCTATCATCCTGTACCACAAACCTTCCTCACTGTGCTATATGTTTCTGTTGCACCATTGGAATGATTATATCTTCTTAGTACTCTCTGTAAAAATTAATAAAATAGAAATTTTAAAGTAGAACTAGAGGCAACACTTTTTTTTTTTTTTTTTTTAATTTTAGATAGTTAAGCCCCATACACACTATCAGTTTTCCTGCAGGTTTTTCTCTTCAGGTTTACCAAAACCATCTAATATGAGGTCAAAACTTAAGAATTGAAATTCTTATGCAATCAGGCAGGCCCTTGCACTACATGGTTTTGGTAAACCTGAAGAGAAAAACTTGCAGGAAAACTGATAGTGTGTATGGGGCTTAAGGGAGGGTTATAGCCCCTGCCAGTTTATTTTTTACCATCCCTGGAACATTTCTATTTTAAACTTAATGGGTTGTTTTTCAAGGTGAGGACTCGCATAGACTTACTGATCAAAAGTTGCCCCAACAGTGTCGCTGGGCAGAACATTTTTGCCTAAGTTTCACTTGACTTTGAAACTGAAAAAGTTCAATATCAAGTTGGAAGATATTATTCAATATGTTAGTAGGATAAAAGGAGAGTTACTTACCAAGGGAGGAGAATGATCCCTCCCTTGGTAATTAACAGACCAGAAAGATTTATGGTCAGGCTTCTTGCTCTTCGTAGGTCTTCTTTTTTTTTTTTTTTGTGTTTTCAATCAACCCTCCTGAATCTAAGTTGGCAGGGGCCTTGGCAGAAGAGTAATGGACATTAGTGGTTGTTGGTGTGGCATCACTATTAGTGGACATGTTATCAGTGAGAAGGTCACCGTTTGAAATGGTGAGTTGAAATGTCTTGTGTTTATTTACCACCCCTTGACTCCTGGAAGTGTTTGTGTTCGGTCGTCTGTACGGCCGACCGGACAATTTTCCGGCGGATCCGACAGGTTTACAGCGGACAAATGTTTCTTGGCATGCTAAGAAACATGTCCGCTGGAAACCTGTCCGTCGGACATGTTCGGTCGTCTGTACGACTCACCGGACATGTCCGCTCGGCCGAAAGCCCTCGCATGCGGCGAAGTGATTCGACTCATGCGTGGAAGCATTGACCTTCCAGTGTTGCGCACGTCGCCGCGACGGCGCGACCACGTCACCCCGCGTTCGCTGTCCGCGGGAAATTTGGTCTGATGGTGTGTACAGCCATCAGACCAAAATCCGCCAGGGGACATGTCCGATAAACTGTCCGCGGACCGTTTTCATCGGACATGTCCCGTCGTGTGTACGAGGCCTTTGAGCCGGTTCACACTGGGGCGGCACGACTTCGGGGGCGACTCGGCAAGGCGTCCTGAAGACGACTTCAGAGGCGACTTGCAAAATGACTTCTGTATAGAAGTCAATGCGAGTCGCCCCCAAAGTCATACAAGAACCTTTTTCGAAGTCTATTGAATATAATGGAATGCGACTTGTCAAGCGGCTGAGACGCCTGACGAGTCGCCCCAGTGTGAACCGGCTCTTAGGAATTGAGGCCTGTTAACTGAGGGTTTTACGCTGCCCTCCCTGTAGTCCTGGCACACCTGTGTGAATTTTTCTACTTTTTTTTTCCATTTAATCCTATTCATATATACTCGTGAATCTAATTCAATGTGCTGCAGTTCAGTTGTTTGGGTAGTATCCCAACTAAATTTTTTATTTCAGTGATAATATCCTTTTTGAGTTGTCTGGGTGGAACTTTTTCATTTTCATTTCATTTTTTTTTTTTTCATTTTATGTCACAATGTACAGTATAAGATTTCCTATCATCTGTGCCCAGTCTTGCCACAGAGTTAATCCAGCTCTGAGCAATCCTCTTCTATTATTCAGTGAAATAAAACGGACTTGCAGAGAAAAACCTTAGTCCGTTCCGCCCCCTTGCTGTGAGTGACCGGTTATTTACATATCTCATGCACTAGTCTGGAGATGGGCATTATTTTTTAGTTCCCACCCCCACCCCTTTTCTGAAGTCATGTGGTTACTTTTCTGGATTTTGACTGGATGTTGGTAATCATAGCAGAATTTAGTGTAAGGAATACACAGGAAAAAGTGCATGTTGACAAGGGGAGTGTAGAGGTGGGCGGGAGTCTACTGACATCACAACTTCACCCACCGAGCTCCAGACAACAGATCCACCCACATCTGCAGTTTTTCAGGTCTCATAACAGAGGGGGAGACATTTGACAGGTAAGGATACATGCAGGAGGCATGTATATCCTTATAGATCAGCACTATGGCAGTAGTTTAGAAAGGATGAGAGTGGGTTTACATCCACTTTAAGTAATTCTGGATGGAAGTTTTAAAACCATGTGGCATGAAAATACTCTTGATAATGTGCAACCAGATATACTCTTCACTTTTACATATGTTTATAGCCTCTGAATAGGTCTTCTGTGGTAGCATTACCAAAGGCAGCTAACAATTTGCCATCTATGTTAAACCTATGCTTGCCAGTGTTCTCATCCATAGATGCTTCATAGCCGAGGGCAGAATTCAGAGAACAGCTGGACTGACGCAGCATCACACTGCGTTAAAAATAGCGATATTAAAACGCTTATAAAAACGCTCTCAATGGACCCTTTCACACTGAGTTCTGCAAGGAGCAGCTTTTGGTGCAAAAAAAAACGCTCCAAAAACGCCCCTCTCCATTGAAATGAATTGAAAGCGCTGTAAAAACCCCTTACCCTTTCACACTGAGGCGTCGCGCTGGCGGGGGGTTGAGAAGTCCTGCAAGCGGCATCTTTGGAGCAGCTTTTGGCGCTAAAAAAAACGCTCCAAAAACGCCCCTCTCCATAAAAAAATTAATTGAAAGCGCTGTAAAAACACCTTACCCTTTCACACTGAGGCACTGCAAAAACGCCCTAAAACGTTAGGGTCTTAGCGGTGCTTTACCAGCACATTGGGATTGCAGATGAGGCTTTGCTCAAATAACGCTCGAAAAAACGCTTGAATAACGCCCCAGTGTGAAAGGGGCCTAAGAGTCATCGTCAAGGTCCAAATCCCCATCCAGCACACAAATTCCTTACAGCACCAACAGACTGGATGCTTGGCAAATGATGGCATCTTTACACAAAGTAGGAGGAAATCTTCTGGCTAGCAACACAGATGGCAGCAAAAACCTGATGGAGGTCTGCCTTTTATGAATACCAGCCTGGACTATAGCGTGAACAAGCCTTTAAAATGTTCTTTCAAAGCAGACCTTGAGTCCTTTTATACAAAGCAAAGTCTATGGATGACGCTATGCTTCAAAAATGGAAGAAATACGGTATGTTAAGGGCTTGTTTTAAAAATCTATGAAGTTGTTTATTGATGAACTCCTAGTGGTGCCCAGCTCTGGTGCACCCCACAGCCTCGCATGCATTAAATCTGGCTTCTCACTAGAGACGCAGGCAGTGTTGGAGAGCACATTTTTCTAATGTTATGTTTCCTGCATCCTACTTTCACTGCCAAGTGGTCAGTCTATTTACCATTATTATACCAGTAACATCATTACTGATAGCTTGACAGACATGGCACTAGTAAACATGTATGTCCATTTCATACATGTGTAGTGTTATGGCTTATGGCAAGTTTTGCAGAGATTGTAAAATGTCTGCTTTAGTACATCACTTGAAAATGCAATGATGTGCAATTACCTAGAAATAGATTTCACCCTGCACAAGTTTACAATAGCCAGATAATAAAGCTCAATTGTTAATTAGTACAGTTTACTGTTCTCTGTTATTCAATAATGACCTATGTGTTATTTCATGACCTAAAAAGCACAGTGCAGTCATCCACAGAAACTGGTAAGACAATATATTGTATTGCTAGGGCTAAGCTCATTTAAAGCGGGAGTTCACCCATACATTTTTTTTTTTTTTACCCTTAGATTGATGCTCGTTTTGTCTAGGGGAATCGGCTAGTTGTTTTAAAATCCGAGCAGTACTTACCCGTTGTAGAGAGCGATCTTCTCCGCCGCTTCCGGGTATGGGTCTTCGGGACTGGGCGTTTCTTCTTGATTGACAGGCTTCCGAAAGGCTTCCGACGGTCGCATCCATCGTGTCACGAGTAGGCGAAAGAAGCCGAACGTCGGTGCGGCTCTATACTGCGCCTGCGCACCGACGTTCGGCTACTTTCGGAAAATCGCGACGCGATGGATGCGACCGTCGGAAGCCTTTCGGATGACTGTCAATCAAAATGCCCAGTCAACGCCCAGTCCCGCAGCCCATACCCGGAAGCGGCGGAGAAGATCGCTCTCTAAAAAGGTAAGTACAGCTTTGATTTTAAATAAACTAGCCGATTCCCCTAGACTAAATGAGCATCAATCTAAGGTTAAAAATAGCAATTTCCGGGTGAACCTCTACTTTAATCAGGTATCTTCATTGCTATTTGTCCTGCTTTAATGCATATTTTTACATTTGTCATGTGAAAATGTACAGTCTCGGTGCTACTACACTGATCATAGTGGGTTGCTTGCTGTACACTTCCTCCATTCACAAAACTTCTTACATCCTTTTCACAGAATGTGAGGCATTCTGTGATTGAAGGAGGGGAGATTGTGTCATTCATCCGCACCTCCTTCACTCACACAGTGCTTTGCATTCTGTGAAAAGAATGTAAGCTATTGTTTAAGTGGATCAATGTAGTAGGGCCAGGACTGTACGATTCTGCACAGGAAATTTGGCAATTATAGTGGTGTCTGGGCTGAATGCAGATGCAGCAGCTAGTAATGGAACATCCATTATTACAGGTCATTTATTTTTACATGGCAAACGGCAATTTTTTTTTCCAGGTATCCGCTTTAAAGTGTTTCTTTTTGCTTGGCCTTTTTGTACCCTAAAGTGGTTGTAACTGCACTTGGTGATTTTCTAGCACTCACCTGTCTTCCTTAATGCAATGTCTCCAGTGTATCTGTTTTATAATTAAAATGACGTTCTATACTGTATTTCCCAGCGCCTCTCGACAATCATGTGACCAGCCACTGCTCCCTCTTTCGATCTGACAGGTACAGTGGGAGGGGCCAAGAATCCCCTGCTGACGTCAGTCAAGAGGAGCAGAGAGGCAGCCGGTCATGTGAGCGGTGCTCGGAAATACAGTATAGAACGGCATTTTATTAATAAAACGGATACACTGGAAACATTGCATTAAGGAAGACAGGGGGTTGCCTGAAAATAACGGTTATTGCAGCAGGAGGGGAGGGAATGGGCGGGCCCAGTGGACACAGAGCTGTCAGCCAGGGAGGGGAGGGGGTAGAGGACAGAGGAGAAAGCGGATGTCTGAGGTACGTAAACTGACCACAGTGTCAGGGCTCAGCAGCCACAATGAACCGTGGTCAGTTTACAGAGGGGAGAGCAGAACCTGGCAGGATCAGCCAGGTATTTCAGGTGATAAAAGGGGACAAATTGCACAGCACAAGCACTGTGCTGTTATTGATTCTTTAAAGGGACAGGATCAAATTTTCGGCTTGGCGAACCCTCTGTAAATTCGGGTGTTGGACGAATGGCCCGAACAGCTAATATTCGGCCTAAGCGCATTCTCTGGCTAAAACCATTCACTCGAACACTAATTAGCAGCAGTGATAGATTTTGGAAGTGGATGCAGTTTTCCTTTTCATATAGCTACTTAAATAGGATAATTGGTACCAAATGTTGTGTTTTAATATGGAATTTTTTCTTGTGTGACGCAAAAGAAAAAAAAAACTGTTTATGCTTTTACGTAAACACATCTGACGAGTATGGAATATGCCACTCAGTGGAACAGTGCTTTAAGCAGACTGGAGTTTACCTCCCAGTAGCCTTATGTCTACCACTGACGATTCCATAAAAATAGTACATTGTCAGGGGATATGATGTGTAAGATTTTTATTTAGCTCTGTCTTCTGAGATTTGCTGAGGTCGTACTTGGAAAGTATTGCTCTATAGCCACTGCAGTTCCTCATCATGGAAATACAGATAATGAATTCTTACCTGTAATCTTCCTTTCTTTGAGTCGCAAGGTATAATGTTTGAAATAGAATAAAGAAAAAAGTGCAGCGCCAATTGAAACAAATATGCCCTGTGGGGCAATATCATATAATGTATCAGTGACTACATAAGCAAAAATACCCAATAAGGTGATAAAGTAGATGAGAAGTGACTGATATATCCTCACAGACCTGGGTGGTCAGCAGGAATAAATTCTTCCCAAACAATAAATACTGTGAATTTCCAGGTGCTGGAACCTAAAATTCCCAAAAAGGCTATACCAGCCTCACAAAGTATACACATATGTGATCAATCACAAACAAACATGATATTCATATAGTGAAAAAAGAGGTTCTATATGGTAAATGACATAGAATGCATAGTCCCATTCAATACAAAGAGGTATTCTATGTTCTCATAGGTGGAAGACAAAGAACACTTTTCTTTCTGATCAGTGGTGTCTCATCCCCAAGCAGATAATCTCTGTTAAGAGTAAATGCCCTTACCAGATGTTGTAGACCCACAGCTCACCATACGGTGGGGGGTCCTCGAGGCTTGTGTAGGCCGATTGCCTTACCAGGGTAACCTTCCGGACACTCCTGATGGTGTTTCCAGCAGGGCCTTCCTACAGCAATCAGACCAGGAACCAGGAACATGTGATGATCTTGGTGGCAAGTAAAATTCTCAGGGGATCCAGCATACAAATATAAAAGGAGAGAAACACCTCCTCATCGCGTACATTTTTTTTATTAAAAAGTCAAAAGGACATGCTCACAGAAAATCCAAATGAATCTCCGAGATCTCACACCAAAATGTCCATACAGGTAAACATCACTGCACAGCAACCACAGCAATCATGGCAATCAATCTTCAAAGAGGTGGTAGAACGATCAGTGCGCAGTAAGGGTGGATATATTCAATAACCCGACCGGTTATTTTGAAACTCCAGACTATTACAATTGTTGAAAATCCCTGACCCAGTGATCTGGGCAACTAAGGGTGTTCAGACTTTGAAGTATATGTTGCATTTGAATATGCTGCTCACATTTACGTAGCTAAAACATGCCTAGAACTTCCTTTTTTATTATTATTATTAATAGTAATATTAGTAAAACACGTACTTGTATAGCACTATCAATTTACACAGCACTTCACATATACACTGGAGATCAAAATTCGAGAACAATTTATGAACAGAAATTTATCCAGAAATACTGTAATCTTCATTGCTAAACATTTGATGGGATTTTTGTTGTGGCTATAGAGCAGTGTTTTTCTAAATAACCAAGGCACTTCAACAAAAAAACGTTATTATGTAGAAAACACAACGATCACATTTAAGCCCCTTTCACAGCGGGCGAATCCACTGGATGGACTCTGCTAGCTCAGCGGGGGATCGCTCCGTTGATCTCCGCAGAGCAGGCGGATGGCAGGTCTTTTTTTTGCTCATTGTACAGGGACAGACCGACAGCCCTGCGGTTCTCTATAGGGAGATCGGATGAAAACTGACAACCTGTCCGTTTTCATCCAATGCGCTGGACGGCTCGCCATCTGTCTGCTTTGAGCGGATCTTGTCGAATTGGATGGCAGGGGGGTGTCAGCGGACACATCTCCGCTGACATCCGCCTGCCCATAGAAGTCAATAGGTGGCCCGCTCAAATCCACCTAAAAACCGGACAGGCAGATATGAACAGCATTCACTGTAGCATGGAGAAAGATTACAACTAAAACTTCTGAAGGGTTCAACAATTCGTATCAAGTGTACAGGCCCTTGCTTTGAATGGCTTCTGTACATCTGCGGCCACAGGACATCACTAGTCTCTCACACTGCTCTGGTGTGATTTTGTTCCACTCCTCTTCCAGTTTCTTCCACAGTTCAATGACCGTAGTGGGTTTCATGGCCAAAACTTTGTTGCCAAGGATTTTCCAGAGGTTTTCTATTAAGTTTAGATCAGGACTCTGCGCTGGCCATTTAATTATTTCAATGTTTTTAGCATCAAGGAACTGCTTGACCCATTTTTCTGTGTGACAGGAGGCATTTTCATGCATGACATTTGCTGCCTTATTGGGCGATGAACGCAGGGAAGGAACCGCATATTGTCGAAGAAGGTTCTGATAAACATTTGTATTCACTCTGCCATGTATCTGTATAAGAGGCCCAACTCCTGCTGCGGAAAACATCACCCAAACCATGACACTCCCCTCCACCTTTTTACAGACTTCTTTACACACTTTGGTCAGTCTTTCCAAGGTTTGACAACAAAATTAAAGGAACACTAAACTTTTTTTTGTTTAAATAACAAACATGTTATACTTGCCTCCACTGTGCAGCTCATTTTGCACAGAGTGTCCCCTAACCCTGTCTTCTGGGGTCCCTCGGCGGCTGTCTCGGCTCCTCCTCGCAAAAGCTTTCCACCTTCATGCATGCGAGCGAGCTTGCATGGTGGAGAGCTTTTGCGAGCGTGCTCCCGTGATACAGCGGCGGGCATAGCCGCCGACTGTATCACTCGGCCCCGCCCCCGGCACGCCACGTCATCCTCTGTGATTGACAGCAGCACCAGCCAATGGCTGCGCTGCTATCAATCCGTCCAGCCTAGCCAATCAACGGGCAGGCTGGGAATCGAAGAGGATCACGTGGACGCGTGTGGGACTTTCGAGGGGTCAGGTAAGTAAAACGGGGGTTCGGGGGGGGGCCGGTACCGTCGGATGTTTTTTCACCTTAATGCATAGGATGCATTAAGGTGAAAAAACATTTACCTTTACAACCCCTTTAACGTTTCCCATTGGACCCATATAAATTATCTATGCGCCTGATTCTTAGAATCAGTTACGCATAGATTTGACCAAGATACGAGCGGCGTAAGTCTCCTACGCCGTCGTATCTTGGGGGGGGAAATTTACGCTGGCCGCTAGGTGGCGATTCTGTTGATTTCCGCGTCGAATATGCAAATGATCTAGATACACCGATTCAAAAATGTACTTGCGCCCGGCGTATTAAAATACGATGTTTACGTAAGGCGTCCGACCGGCGTAACTTTAGCCCTCATAAAGCAGGGGTAAGTCATGTTGGGTATGGACGTCGGGAACAGCGTCGTATTTTACGTTGTTTGCGTAAGTCATCCGTGAATGGGGATGGGCGTAGGTTGCGTTCACGTCGACTAAGCATTGAGCCGGCGTAATTTACGGAGAAAATTTGACGCGATACTGAGCATGCGCGCACATGCGCCGTTCGTTGGGTGCGTCATTTACGTGGGGTCACGATTCATTACCATACAACACGCCCCCTACCAGCCTACTTTGAATTAGGCGGGCTTACGCCGGCCCATATACGCTACGCCGCCGTAACTTTGGGCGCAACTTCTTTCTGAATACACTACTCGCCTGACTAAGTTACGGCGGCGTAGTGCATATGAGATGGAGCGTTTCTTTCTGAATCCGGGCCCACCTCTGTCCACACAACATACTCCTCAGCAAAGGTTAGTCTAGCCTTTTGATACTTTCTGCTAATGAAAAGTTTGGTCACTGAGTGGGCTTTCAGTTCAAATTCTCTTAAACGGCAAGACGCTATGACGAGAGAGATTCTTACTCTGTTCAGCGCTGAATTGGCAAGCAATCGCAGCTGGAGTGTTGAACTGATTGTCTGACCTGGACATTTAACATTATTAGTGCCGTGTGCACAGTGAGGGCAGTGTGCAATATATACAAAATCGAATAGAATTATATACAGAACTTACAAACTTCCTTAACAGCCCATTGAGTTTCTCCGCATTATCCTCTCCTCTCTTGCATTTGTCTTTTGTAGAGGACCAGCCTTCTTGGGGGACGTGAATGTGTTTGACGTTGTAAAGATGCAATATTCTAGAAATCGCAGATTTGGAAATACAAACTTCTCTTGCTAATGGTTGAAAGGGTCACCCCATTTGGCCTTCATCTGGACAACCTGCTGCTGGAGAGTTTGTCACTTTAGAATGGCTCATCATCTTGCAAAGGTCAGTGAAAACTGGAAAGTTAGGCTGCCAGTTAAATAGGGTTTGTCAGATAATTAAAGAGTTAAGCACAAGTTGCCAGATTAATACCAATAACTGGGAGGTATATGATCTTTGATCAATGTTCTTTTTCAAATCTCATTGAAGTTTTTTTTTATTCTGTGCTTCAAAATATATGTAACTCATGAAATATGCTTAACAAAACTGCTCTCTTACTTCTGTTTAAATCATTTCAAATAGGACTAAGCAGTGATCTTGAAATTTTAGGTTGTTCTCAAATTTTGATCTCCAATGTATATTGTACATTCACATCAGTCCCTGCCCTCAAGGAGCTTAGTCTGAGGCCCCATACACACGAGAGGATCCATCTGCTGAAAAATCTCAGCGGATCGGTTTCAGCGGACAGATCCCCTGGTGTGTACGTTCCAGCGGATATTTATCCGCGGATATTTCCGAATTCCAGCAGATAAAAATTTGTAGACATGTCTACAAATCTATCCGCTGGAATCGGATCGTGTGTACCAGGCCTGAGAGAAACCGGAGTACCTGGAGGAAACCCGCACAGGGAGAGCATGCAAACTCCAGACAGGTAGTGTCATGGTTGTGATTTGAACCGATGACCCTATTGCTGCTAGATAGAAGTGCTAACCACTTGGCCACTGTGCTGCCACCTCTTTGCTTTACTGTATACAGCTCCTCGTTGTCTTTATAGCCCAATTTGGCTCATTAGATCTGGTGACTCGGGCCTCTCTTCTTAAGCGATTACGATCATAGTATGTACAGTTTATTACTGTGCAGTTATGACTAAGCATTGAACCCCAATGCGAAACGCGTCAGCTATATACACCACTGCTTGCTGTGTTTTGTAGTGCCTTTTCCTTTTTTTACCATTAAAAGGCCACCTTCTTAAGGTCTATTGGTGTGCGGCTGTCCATATCTTCCTTTCAAGTTTTTGCTTCGTGCATTGCCGGCACCCATCTGATTCTGAGAGGACATTGATTGCGCGGTGCGCTCTCCTGGAGCGGCAATCTTCCCCTTCCTGTTTTGTCAGTTATTTTTGGACCTGTATTTCTATACCTGATAAAATCTGTAAAAACTATACAAGGGTGACATACTCTCTCCCCAAAAACATTGTTTACACAGTTGGAAGCCACTGAGGCAAACATATGGGGGGTGATTGAAAAATACTGGGCCATAGTGGGATATATTCCATGCCATCCTCTGCAAGGGTAATGTGTTTATTTTTTCTCTACTTCAGCTTTAAAGTGTTACTAAACCCACAACCGTAAAATCAGTCTGTATATGCAGTAAAGCATGCTTGATATATTCCACTGTGGACTCTAAGGGGTTAATCCTCTACATTGTGTAAAAAGGCTGTTTGATCCTGTCTCTACTGATCATCTCCTTCTTCCACTGCCCCCAATATATTTCCTGATATTTAAAGAGCATTGAGGGACAGGCTGCACATGCTCAGTTTGGTGTGTATTGCTAGAGAGTTTCTCTTTTCTTGGGAGAATACGTGTGATCAGCACTGTCCAGACAGAGGGTCAGGGGTCCTGCAGCCTCATAGAAAAATTGTATGGGAATGAAAAATCCTCTTACAAGCTTTAACCAGACAATGATAAAAGTCACAAGACTGCTATATACTGCTGACGAAAAAAGGTATTTAGCAGTTTATATTTACTAAAACTATTGCCTTTCCATGTTTTGTGTACTGTTGGAGACCAGATATAGTGAATGCAGGGTCCTCAGTTTAGTAACACTTGTTAACTCTAAGACCCCATTCACACCTGAGCATTTTGTAGCTTGAAGCCTAAAGCTACAAAACGCTGGAGGGGAAAAATTCTATTATTCTCTATGGAGAATTTGCTTTTTCTGCTTTTTACTTTGGTGACCTTTTGACCTGTACAAAATCGCGGCAAAATCACAGTAAAAAACGCTGCAAAAATTGCGGTAAAATTGTGCGACTTTCTGCCTGAAAACGCTATGCTCGGGTGTGAATGGGAACACGTTATTAATACTGAACTTTAGAGAAAATAAACAAAAGGTCTCCTTCCTCCCCAAACTTGACTACAGTAAGTGTACAATGAGCAAACTGGCCAAATTTCGCTTTTATGTATGGTCGGCTTTACCTTGGAGAATATTGAGAGGTCCTATGGTGCAAACACTGAAAAACAATCTGCACCATTTGATGTTGAGATTTTGTCTAGTGCACTTATCCTTTAGGGACAATAGAGCATATTGAATAAACAGCATTTCAGTGGAAGAATTGGATATCATCCCCACTGGGTATTTAATGCACGTTGTGGCTTAGGATGACATGACCTACACCCATTAGGACGACTGCTTCCCGTATTAGTAAATCTTTATGGTGTATGATGGGCATTCCTACTCAGCAAGTCAAGAGCTATAGAACCATACTCTCGTAAAACACAAATGGAGTGCATTATTTATAGACTATGCAGATGAAAGGAGTGATTTGTATTTGATAAGTGATTGAGGAACTGGCCAGCCACTAAGGCCCAGATTCTCAAAGGGCTTACGACGGCGCAGCGCCATGTACGCTGTCGTAAGTCCTAATCTGGACCGTCGTATCTATGCGACTGATTCTTAGAATCAGTTACGCATAGATATCCATTAGATCCGACAGGCGTAAGTCTCTTACGCCGTCGGATCTTAAATGCATTTTTTTTTTGTCCGCTAGGTGGCGCTTCCGTCGTTTTCCCTGTCAAGTATGCAAATTAGCTAGATGCGCGAATTCCCGAACGTACGCGCGGCCGACGCAGTAAAGTTACGACGTTTACGTTTGGCTTGTCCCGGCATAAAGTTGCCCCTGGGTATATGAGGCGCAACCAATGTTAAGTATGGCCGTCGTTCCCGCGTCGAAATTTGAAAAGTTGCGTAGTTTGCGTAAGTCGTCCGTGAATGGGGCTGGACGCCATTTACGTTCACGTCAAAACCAATGACGTCCTTTGCGACGTCATTTGGCGCAATGCACCCTGGGATATTTTATGTACGGCGCATGCGCCGTTCGTTCGGGAACGCGCTTCATTTAAATGCTACACGCCCCCTACCCGCCAAATTTGAATTCCGCCGGGTGATTTACGTTACGCCGCCACAACTTTATACGCAAGAGCTTTGTGAATAAAGCACTTGCCTGAAAAACTTGCGGCGGCGTAACGTAAATCAGATACGTTACGCCCGCCCAGTTTTACGCCGATCTACGAGAATCTGGGCCTAAATGCCTTAAAGGAAACTTGTACTTCATAAATTACGAAGGTTGCCATTGCTAACTGCCTTCTGAAAATTCTAGTTGCATGGCTGTATCTGGCATCAATATGTTTGTGGGAAAAGATGAAACGGCTGCACACTGGCAAGATCGATCCAACGTAGATTTATTTGAACAAACTGGTACTCTTCTAAATGTAAGTGTTCTTGCCTACATTAAAATCATTTTACATACAGTATTACGCTATGTGCCCTTCCTTTCTCCTTTACATTCCATCGTATTGACTCCATTCCCTGGCCCCCATTGGGCATCCCCTGGAAGCACCCACCTACTCGTATTACTCCGTGTTTCCTTCTGGATTGGTGGGAGATTTGCTCTTCTGGGAACATTCATTTCTTGCAGTGGTTGATATTCTGTCCAGTTGACCCTCCGAACGTATGTTCATTAGGGTTCACTGCATCTGGTTAACCTTTTCTCCATTGGTCGGTGGTGGATTTCTTTAGTGCACTTCATCCCGGATCATTGGGAGCATCATCACTATTATTCACATTGAACATTTTCTTTGATTATTAGTCTCATTACCAGGGACTCTTAATTACATTATTTAGTGATTTTACTATTCATATTGTTTTCACTCATGCACATTATCACTTATTTGTTTGGGTGTTATTTCATTTATTTATATGTGCTACACTTTTTATGTTTAAACTGGTACTCTTGACTGCCAACCAAGACAAGAACTGAGAGAGGACACATTTCACACTGCAATAGTGCTTCTTCAACTTCTTTGAAAAAGCACTATTGCAGTGTGAAACGCGTCACCTCTCCGTTCTTGTCTTGGTTGGCAGTCATGAGTACCAGTTTGTTCAAATAAATCCACGTTGGATCAATATTGCCGTTGTGCAGCCGTTCTTTTCCTATTGCTTTCGGTTGCGAGCCGTGGCTCTATTTCATTAGTCACCGGGAGCGGGGTTACCTTCTTGGAATTTCAATATGTTTGTGTCTGGATAAAGAATACAGCTGTTGAAGTTGTAGCTCCTGTTCTGCATACTTGTTCTGGATCAGTGTTCTAGATAGTATTGAAGCACTTGGATCAGCATTAAAGCAAACAGTGCAGCTATAACAGCCTATGTTTTTCCTTATTATATGTAAGTATTGAAATTTTATCTAAAAGCAGAACCTTTTTATATATTTTGGATAAAGTTGTGAAGGGTTAGAACCTCTCATCTTTTTATTGTCGGGACTTCCCAGTTGGGGGGAGGGGAAACTGGAGAGATTCACTCCACTGGGATTGAAAGTGATGGGGAAAATGCAAAATTTTAAGTTGTCACCACACCAAGGATAGAGGGAAATCTTGCGATTGGGACACTTGTTCTAATGATAACTGTTTAAAGCCAGCCATGCGCTTGGCAAATTGTATCCAGTTCCTGATGAACTGGCTGAAAATCAAGCCGTGGGTGGCTTATGGCACTCTATCACCCAACATTCTTTGACCAACAATTTTCAATCTGTCTACTTCCATTTTTTAATCAAACAGAGGTTGCATCAAATGCAGTCACTGTTTGAGTATTCTTTCAGAATACAATAGCGGGAAGTGGAAAATTTATTTTTCCACGCTGTTTAGTATATATATTCTGCACATTAATCGTTAAAATATTGTGATCTTGATTCAACCCCCCTGATGATCTCCAATGCAGAGTTTGCCGAGATTCTTTCATATAACAAGTGGAGAGACTTTATTTGCCCACTCAGCTGTCAAAGTTTTTAACAGGAAACATTGTAACTAATGCTTCCTTCTTAGCTCAAAGGGATAAAATTCTGTGTGTGTAAAGAAAAAAATCTGGGTAGTCTGACAAGTTTGTAACAACATGAAACATTGTAACTAACTTCCTTCTAAAGCCCCATACACACGGTTGGACTTTTTGCCAACAAACTTCAAAATGAGCAAGTTTCCCAAAAAATCATGTGTACGCTCCATCGACAGACTTTTTCGTTTTTCATCGGACAAAAGTTCGCTCTGCAAACAGACAAACTTTTCGGCAACAAAAGTCTGATGGTGCCTAGTCTGACCGTGTGTACAGCAAGCCATCAGACTTTTGTACAAAGTGCAAATATGCATGCCCAGAACCAATGTTAAAATCAACCAACAATAGCAGAAGTTGACCAAAGGGTGGTGGTAAAGAGCAGATATAGGCTGTGCAAATTAACTTTTAATTAATCTTTAATCTTTTTGATCGATTAAACTTCTTTTGATTAGTACTCACCTCTCCGCCGGCTTCTGGGCCTTCAGGGAGTTCCGTCGGAGATCCGGTTACGTCATGGACACCAGCGGGGCTTTCCGTGTCCATCTGAAGGGCTCCTTTGCTGTGCCTTTATATCTGCATGCCGGCGGGACCTTACTATCTGCCACACGCAAGGGCTGTTACACTTCCCTCTATCACTTCCCTCTATCAACCTGGGATTCTACAACCATCCACTGGGAGTTGTGATGGTTCCCTTCATGGGACATCTAGATGCCAACGGACTGATGTTAACCTCTCCTCATCTGGATTCAGCAGTTGTATCGTTGTACACATTTTTATACCGGTATCATACTTGGCTACATGTTTTTATGACTGCTTTTGGTACCGTTTGGTATTACTCGCACCATTTTTACTCGCACCATTTTTACAGTTTATGTAGCTACATTGATTTTATCTCCAGTGAAATATTTATTTGGTTACCTACTATAAAGACTATAAAAGTTTTAATTAGGGATGCACCGAAATGGAAATTTCAGAACCGAAACGAAACCGAAATGAAAAAAAAATTCAAACCGAAACCGAAACTGAAAATTACTTTTCTTTTTTTCCCCTATTTCAATTTTTTTTTCAATAATTGGATGTATTACACGAGACATTTTAATTAGCTTCATTGATTTAAAATAACCAGAATTGAAAAGCTCCAATTCAATATAATAAAATCCAAACTTTTATTTAAAAAATTAGACACAAATAGTATATAATTGGTTACAGTGGCTTCGTTTGATGGGCACAGTGGCGACGTGTGATGGTAGAGTGGCGACATGTGATGGCACAATGGCTGCGTTTGATGGGCACAGCGGCTGCGTTTGATGGGCACAGTGGCGACGTGTGTTGGCACAGTGGCTGCGTTTGATGGGCACAGTGGCAAAGTGTGTTGGCACAGTGGCTGGGTTTGATGGGCACAGTGGCTGGGTTTGATGGGCACAGTGGCTGCATTTGATGGGCACAGTGGCTGCATTTGATGGGCACAGTGGCGACGTGTGATGGCACAGTGAGGCTGCAATTAATGTTTTTTTTGGTAGTCAGAGAAGACAAGCATGGCTCAATAACACACAAACGTTTTTTAAAAAAAACGTTTGTGTTATTGAGCCATGCTTGCCTTCTCTGACTACCAAAAAAAACATTAATTACAGCCTCACTGTGCCTCTGTGAATAAATAGCAGATACTTTTTTTTTTTATCTGCCATTTTTTCATTAGGGAAGTGCTGGTCAGTCTCAGTTAGTTAACCCCCCTCCCCCTGCTAGTGCTTACTTTTTTTTTATCAGGTTACGCTGCTAGGTTCCTCCTAGGCAGGCAGTGTGGTTATTCTGACTCTGACTGTCACAGGCTCCGACACAGCTCCTGGCCTGCCCAGCGCTCCGAGTCCTCCCTCACCTCCGGCCGTGACGTCACGCCGCTGGATTAGACCAAAAGACTCCCCCATAGGGGGGAGTCCAAATACCAGGAAATGGAGCTAGGAGGAATCCGGTGGAGCACGATCGGCAGTCGGCACGCAATTTGTACAGTGCCGCTGCCCACGCTATGTACATGTCTGGCGGCCAGCGTGTGTGTCTGGCAGTCTGTGTATGTATTAGAACTGTGCCCCCTTGTAAACGAAATGGTCCCGCCCACAGCGTTCATTATCGGCAATTCTAATGTGTTTCGGCAGGGACCCAAAAATGCTGTTTTCGGCCGATATGTATCGGCCACCGATATATCAGTGCATCCCTAGTTTTAATGCTATTCCCATCGAGCGCTGCCTTTTTGTGTGTGTTTTGTATCCTGCTATTCATTTTTCCAGTTGTTGGTAGCTGCACTGGGAATCGGCCTGCAAGGAGATCCGCTAAAAGTAGTTGGATCTGTATGTGCGTTATAATTAATCAAAATTAGTCGATTTAATCGATTAAAAAAAAAACCGATTAATCGAATAGAAAAATTTGTATCAGTAACAGCCCTAATAAATAAATAAAAATTATTTATATACAGGTCATTCTCAAAAAATTAGCATATTGTGATGAAGTTCATTATTTTCTGTAATGTACTGATAAACATTAGACTTTCATATATTTTAGATTCATTACACATAACTGAAGTAGTTCAAGCCTTTTATTGTTTTAATATTGATGATTTTGGCATACAGCTCATGAAAACCCAAAATTCCTATCTCAAAAAATTAGCATATCATGAAAAGGTTCTCTAAACGAGCTCTTAACCTAATCATCTGAATCAACGTATTAACTCTAAACACCTGCAAAAGATTCCTGAGGCTTTTAAAAACTCCCAGCCTGGTTCATTACTCCAAACCGCAATCATGGGTAAGACTGCCGACCTGACTGCTGTCCAGAAGGCCATCATTGACACCCTCAAGCAACAGGGTAAGACACAGAAAGAAATTTCTGAACGAATAGGCTGTTCCCAGAATGCTGTATCAAGGCACCTCAGTGGGAAGTCTGTGGGAAGGAAAAAGTGTGGCAGAAAACGCTGCACAACGAGAAGAGGTGACCGGACCCTGAGGAAGATTGTGGAGAAGGACCGATTCCAGACCTTGGGGGACCTGCGGAAGCAGTGGACTGAGTCTGGAGTAGAAACATCCAGAGCCACAGTGTACAGGCGCGTGCAGGAAATGGGCTACAGGTGCCGCATTCCCCAGGTCAAGCCACTTTTGAACCAGAAACAGCGGCAGAAGCGCCTGACCTGGGCTACAGAGAAGCAACACTGGACTGTTGCTCAGTGGTCCAAAGTACTTTTTTCGGATGAAAGCGAATTTTGCATGTCATTCGGTAATCAAGGTGCCAGAGTCTGGAGGAAGACTGGGGAGAGGGAAATGCCAAAATTCCTGAAGTCCAGTGTCAAGTACCCACAGTAAGGTGATGGTCTGGGGTGCCATGTCAGCTGCTGGTGTTGGTCCACTGTGTTTTATCAAGGGCAGGGTGAATGCAGCTAGCTATCAGGAGATTTTGGAGCACTTCATGCTTCCATCTGCTGAAAAGCTTTATGGAGATGAAGATTTAATTTTTCAGCACGACCTGGCACCTGCTCACAGTGCCAAAACCACTGGTAAATGGTTTACTGACCATGGTATTACTGTGCTCAATTGGCCTGCCAACTCTCCTGACCTGAACCCCATAGAGAATCTGTGGGATATTGGGAAGAGAAAGTTGAGAGACGCAAGACCCAACACTCTGGATGAGCTTAAGGCCGCTACCGAAGCATCCTGGGCCTCCATAACACCTCAGCAGTGCCACAGGCTGATTGCCTCCATGCCACGCCGCATTGAAGCAGTAATTTCAGCAAAAGGATTCCCGACCAAGTATTGAGTGCATAACTGAACATAATTATTTGAACGTTGACTTTTTTTTTTATTAAAAACACTTTTCTTTTATTGGTCGGATGAAATATGCTAATTTTTGGAGATAGGAATTTTGGGTTTTCATGAGCTGTATGCCAAAATCATCAATATTAAAACAATAAAAGGCTTGAACTACTTCAGTTGTGTGTAATGATTCTAAAATATATGAAAGTCTAATGTTTATCAGTACATTACAGAAAATGATGAACTTTATCACAATATGCTAATTTTTTGAGAATGACCTGTCTGTGTGTGTGTGTGTGTGTGTGTGTGTATGTATGTAATATATATATATATATATATATATATGCTGCGTAATTTCAAATTTTGTGCGTCGTATCTTTCTTTTGGTATCCACAAAACAAGATACGACGGCATCTGTGTTAGATCCGACAGGCGTACGCCGTCGGGTCTTAGATGCAATTTTTCGGCGTCCGCTAGGTGGCGTTCCCGTCGTAATCCGCGTTGAGTATGCAAATTAGCTATTTCCGACGATCCACGAACGTACGACCGGCCGTCACATTTTTTTAAGTCGTTTCCGTTCGGCTTTTTCCGGCGTATAGTTTAAAGCTGCTATATGGTGGCGTACTCAATGTTAAGTATGGCCGTCGTTCCCATGTCTAATTTTGAAAATTTTATGTTTGCGTTAGTCGTCCGTGAATGGGGCTGGCTGCCATTTACGTTCACGTTGAAAATAATGACGTCATTTGGAGCAATGCACCCTGGGAGTTTTTAGGGACGGCGCAATGTGCAGTTCGTTCGGCGCGGGGACGCGCTTCATCTAAATGAAACACGCCCCCTACCCGCCCAATTTGAATTCCGCGCCCTTACGCCACGAGATACACTACGCCGCCGTAACTTACGGTGCAAATTCGTTGAGGATTCAAACCAAAGCCAAGTAAGTTACAGCGGCGTAGCGTATCTTACATATGCGCCGGGCGCAGCGTATGTATGTGGATCTGCCCCACTGGGTATAACTGTCAGAGTATCCATTTTGAAATCTTAGTACATATTGTAGAATGAAACCTTGTTATAACGTGGCGTTCAGCTTGATTACGATTTTCCAGCATGGTGTGACATTACAAACTGCTGTAACACTGCTGCACAATGTGCCCTCGCTATCCCTTCTTTCACCGTGCTGATAATGAGACACACAGGGATTAATCTTGTGTGTCTCCACTGCCTTCCTGTCTTATTTCCATGTGGAATGACTGATGGCTGTAACCGTACCTGCCAGTGAAATCCATATCCAGCTCTAGCGGTGAGCTAGGTAGGATGGAGCCAAGCTACCTGTGTTTATGGAAGACGAGCTGACAGACCATTATGGAACCGTGGCAACTCTTAATCTGTTTCTATTTCAGGAATGCCGACTTAATGAGGTTGCAAAGCGGCTTAAGAGTTGTATGGTTTTAGTCAATCAGCATTTACAAATACTGCACTGTACAGCCAGCTGTAATATTTGTGACACTTATTAATGCAAACTGCTGCTATTGTCGGTTTAATGAACATCTCTGAGCAACAAGGAAATCTGTAAACTGCTATAACATAGTAATTGTACAAAAATACATAAAAAAAACCTTTACTTTTTATCAGTATTTATAGATCTTTATACTGTAGATAATTCTTCCCTTTAAAGAGGAAGTAACCCCTGATGGGTGTTACTTCCTCTGTTTCCTTGTAAAGGTAAAGCATAATGGGCAGAACCGAGGAGGATAGCAGTGGCACGGAGGGGGGACATGGAGCATGGAGGGGGAGCGCAGAGCCAAGGAGGATAGCAGCGGTACAGAAGGGGGGACACAGAGCATGGTGGGGGAGAGCAGAACCCAGGAGGATAGCAGTGGCATGAAGGGGGGACACGGAACGTGGAGGGGGAGAGCAGAACGGATGGGGGGAACTGGAGGAGGATACAGGGAAAGTCAGGTATCCGGTGAAGTATCGGAGCATTTTCCCGGAGTACAAGTACTTGGGGGGAAATCCTTAGTATCGGTACCGATACTAGTATCGGTACCGATACTAGTATCGGTATCGGGACAACCCTAATCATTTTCCTTCTAATTTGTCTTGGTCTAGCACATAACATGCCGATTAAAATACATTTACATTTTTGGTTGTAACATGACAAACTGTGGAAAATTTCAAGGGGTGTGAATGCTTTTTCAAGGCAAACTAGCCCCAGCTATTGTATTCATTTATTTAGGGCCAAAACATCTAATCGATTAATCGATTATGAAATTAATCGATTACAATTTTCATAATCGATTAATCGGCCAGTAACATAATGGGGTTAAAACAACTAAAATGAGCCCTTTATAGTACAAAAAAGCAAATCGCTACTGTAAATATTAATTTCACTGTCCCACAGTAAAAAAATGAGCCCCTTACAGTAGCGATTATTTTCTCTTTTTGTACTTTTTTTTGTTTTTTTTTTTAACCCCATTATGTTACTAAACATCTCAGGCCGAGTTCACACCTCTGTTTTTTGATGCTTTTTGCAGAAACACACTACAGTTCATTTACATGTTTTCCTATGGGACACGTTCACATCCATGATTTTTTTTTTCAGCTGCTGCGTATTTGGAAAGGGCAAGAAATTTTTAACGCAAAACGGTGCTATTTTGTTTTTTTTGGTTTAAAATACTTCAATGGAGAAGCTGCAGAAAAGCATATAATGTGTTTTTGCGGCAATTTGTGTTTTGTAATCTGCCCAACAACAAATTGGCCCAAAAAAATGTAATTTTTTTTTTTTAAAGGCTATTATCCGATTAATCAAAACCATAATCGGCCAACTAATCGATTATGAAATAATCGTTTGTTGCAGCCCTACATTTATTAATTTATTGTTAACAGATGGTGAAACATGTAGATGTGACTTTAAGGCCTCTTCATGTCTTTCTCCTAACTGCGCCTTTTTAATTTGCCTTTAACTTTTAATCCTGTCGGTGTGGGGATTCATTTTGGCATGGATTTAGAGGTGTATAGTGTAGAAATCTTTCCTTTCATACATTGTGACGTGAGAATCTGTATGATGTGATAATCTGAAAGGGTAAAACGTGTTCTGGTGGTCTAGTGCCTAGGCTTTATCTGTAGAAGTAAAGCTGTAAAATGTTTAACTTGTAGTTCTTCAATATAAAATACATTTAATTTTTTTTAAATATGGAATCATTGTATTTTTCTATACCTAGTCTAGCCCTATTACCTCATGAGAAGCTAAAATCGTTTCACAAGACGATCAATCCCCAGTAGTTTGCCCAAATCCGTATAAGTGAGCACCCAGCCATCAGAATACACGGGGCTGCCTGCCCCGTGACAAATTGAGTACAAATAAGGATGGTGATACAATATTTAAATAGCAATAGAGTTAAACAATTTGATTTATGAACAGGATGAGTATATAACATGGTAAAAATGTAATGAGTAGAGCAACAAATAAACCAATAAAGTATTACATCGAAAGCATTATAAAATTCTATTCCATTGGTTCATTTTGCAAGAGCAGTAATAATCTAATAGGTATATATTAAAAATAGAAGACATAACCTCTTTATAAGTACCACACAATATTAAAAAAAGGTAGTAAATAAAAAATAGGAGTAGAGAGAAGAGGGTAAAAAAAGGGGGGTAAGGGAATGAGGGGGGGTTTACAAGTATAGAAAGTATAGTCAAGGCAAATAGAGTAAAATTACCAAAGCAATAAGACTCCTTTCACACTGTGCCGCCCATATTTGCCCACTAGTGGCCGAGAAAGGGTTAAAACTGCCCGCATTGCGGTATAGCCGCGCTGTCCCATTGATTTCAGTGGGCAGCAGCGGTGGAGGAGCGGTATACACACTGCTCCTTCACCACTCCAAAGATGCAGCTAGCAGGACTTTTTTTTACCGTCCTGCTAGAGCAACGCTCCAGTGTGAAAGCCCTCGGGCTTTCACACTGGAGACGATGGAACAGCTTTTTAAGGGCGAATTGCAGGCGCTATAGCGCCTGCAATACGCCCTCAGTGTGAAAGGGGTCTAATGGTGTGTCACAAAGTCTGGAGGTAAACATATAGCTTTATTTCTGTGTATGGTTTCAGCTAGAATTAATTACTTTGTTTTTCATGCCTTAGCAATGGTTTGTTTTGCGGCTGTTCAGAGCTGTAAAAGAAGACAAAATTGATTCTGTGTGATCCCATTAGGTTTCATCTTTAAAAGGGCTGTCACAGGGTTGGGTATAGGTGTATCAAAGATTTTGAAGGCCAAGTCAAAAACTGCCTTCCATAATTTTTGGACAATTGGGCAATCCCACCAAATATGAAGTTGAGTGCCAGACTCTGAACACCCGCGGAAAAAAAGCTCCAAGGTAATCAGAAGCATATTTCAAAATCCTAGCGGGGGGACCAAATACCAACGGGTTAGCACCTTATAGTTAGTTTCCACAGCAACAACATTACAAGAAGCAGACTTGGTGGCGGACCATATGCTAGACAATTCAGTAGCATTAAATGAGCGATTTAAGGTCTAGTTCACGTTTGGAGACATGTGAGGGGGCACCAAAATTTGCTTATAGAGAAATGAAAAAGTCCTCTAGCATGAGGGTCAGAAATACTAATGCGTTCAAAACATGACATTTGGGATAGTTGGGAGTTGGAATTGAGATGAGGTTGGAAACATTTTTTGATTTGCAAATATCGGAACAGTTCCGATTTGAGGAAGTCCACGTATCCTACAAAGTAGGAAAATAATGTATAGAGGAGGCAGATACCAAACAGATAACATTTGCTGTATTCCATGCTTTAAAAGCATAAGGAACGATCCAGGCAGGGTAAAAAGTGGGATTTTTAACAAAAGAAAGGTAAATTAGGAGATTGAAGGACAAGAGAAGTTTTGGATCTGTCCCAGATGGATGAAGAATATTTTGTAATAGGATTGCGAAATAAAAGTACGATCAGTTGGTCTTAACCATAACATGTTGGATACTGAAATGGGGTCAGTCAATAGACTCCATAGTTACCCATCAAGGAATTTCTTTGATTGCATGGTCTTTTGGTAAATGTGCAAGGTGTGCAGCATGATGGTAAGCAGAAATATTTGGAAAACCTAAACCTCCACAATATTGTGGGATACAGAGTGGATTTAGAGGTTCGAGATTTAATTTTACCCCAGATAAAAGATAATTCTGCGCTGTATAAGCCAAAAAATATGAGATGGAACTGGGATGAGCAAGACTCTAAAAATATATAAAAACTTGGGCAATATAGTCATCTTAATTACATAAATTTTGCCTAACCAGGATAGAGGGATAAAGGACCATTGTGATAATAATTCAGTAGCCTGTTTTAGTAATGGAAGGCAGTTAATGCCTTGTACACACTATCAGAATTTCTAATGGAAAAAGTCAGATGGAATTTTTTCATCAGATATTCCAACCGTGTGTGCCCCATCAGAGTTTTTCCATCGAAAATGCAGACGTACTTGGAAAGAGGACATGTTCTCTCTTTTTTTTTTTTTTTTTTTTTTTTTTCCCGATTAAAAAAAAATTCTAGCGGAAATTCCGTTCGTCTGTATGGAACTCTGACGGAGAAAAAAACATGCATGCTCAGAATCAAGTCGACGCATGTTTGGAAGCATTGAACGTAATTTATCTCGGCTCGTCGTAGTGTTGTACGTCACCACGTTTTGGACGGTCGGAATTTGATTTAACAGCGTGTATGCAAGACGGCTTCAACGGAATTCTGTCTGAAAAATCCGTTGGAGTTTATCCCGACAAATTCCGATCGTGTGTACGGGGCATTAGTCAGTTTTCTTAGTAGTGAGTTGTATTCCTAGGTATGGAAGTCTCTGAGGTGTCCATGAGAAGGGAAGTGAATCTTTAGCAAGCTAAAGGTCTGAAGGAGGCATGGAAATGTTGCGTGCAGTCGATTTTTTTTATAGTTAACTGTTAAGCCCGAAATGTGTGCAAAACGGTTTAGGACAGACGAGATTAGGTGCTGTGATGAAGGGAGATGACATGAAGAGTAAGATATCATCTGCAAAAAGACATACTTTATGATGACATCCAGCTGATTCAATATATTTTTATGTTTGGATCAAATCTAATTAAATGGGCCAAGGGTTTAATGAGGAGTACAAATGGGAGGGGGAAGAGAGGACATCCTTGACAGGTGCCTCCTCCAATAGGAAAAGGGTCTGATTTAAAAAACGCATATTTTATAAATGCATTTGACTTGTCGTATAAGGAAGAAATCCACTTAAAAAAATGCGGTCCAAACCCTCATTTTTTAAGAATATATTGTAAGTATGGCCATGAGACAGTGTTGAATGCTTTTCTTATATCTAGCGATAAAAAACATGCAGGTAGACATCTGGATTTAGCGACATGGGTGAGTAAAGAAGTGCTACGAATATTATCACTTGCTTGGTGTGAGGGGATAAACCCAACTTGATCTCCATGAACAAGTTTGCCTAATACTTTTTGATTCAAGCGGATCGCAAGTATTTTAGCTAAAAGTTTAATGTCAATATTAAGAAGCGAAATAGGATGGTAATTTGTCCAAGAGGTTGTATCTGTTTTAGATTTGGGAAGCATGGAAATTATGGCCATTAAGGCTTCTGAAAGAAAACATTTCTTGCAGTATGAAGCAGAAAATTCTTCTGGGCCGAAACGTTTATTAAGTTTTAAAGCCTTAATAGCCACTATGACTTCTGTTGCAGAGATGAGACATTCAAGTCATTCACGGTGGGTTTGTGAGAGTGTTGTAAGGATAATTTGTGAAAAAGGGAATCCGCAGCAGCATGGTCAAAATTATGGCTGGGTGAATATAATTTAAAAAGATTTGAGCGGAATGTGTGTACAATTTTGACAGGGTTACTTGTGTATGAATCGCAATTTAGTTTGAGTCGCACAGATGTCTTAGGTTTTTGCCGTGAGTGTAAGGTTCGAGCTAATGGGGTACTGTATCTGGTTTATTTGCTTTGAGGTAATAAAGGTGTTGTGATTTACGTATTAATTTATCTGCAGAGTCAGTGAGAAACGGGTCGAATTCTAAGCGGGCTCTTTCAAGCTTGGCTTTAGTAGAAGGGGAGGGAGAATTTTGGAATGCATTGTGACACAGATTGAAGTAATTTTCTAATTTTTGGTGAAGGAGCTTACACTCGCATTTGAGAAATGATGCTTGCCGGATAAGTGTACCTCGAATTACAGGTTTATGGGCTTCCCGAAGAGTGAGAGGGTAAATATCTGCAGAAGTGTTATTAAACATGCTCTCAATGACTATCTCATTAATATCTAGACAATGGGATGGGTGAGTTAGAATGGAATCATTAATGCACCAAGATGAATGCTGGGATCTCGGGATAGGGGAGAGATGGGTTAAGGTGTTTACAAGAAACAAAAAAACATCCCAAAAAACATTAAAAAAAACAAATGGCTGGAGGCCACGTGAAGAAATATAGCAAACAACTCACTACTGTCAGTAAAAAATAAATAAAAAAATGACCAGCTGAAAAGCAAGGAGTTAAACTATAGAAAGTTTGCATCAAGTAAATTCTAAACTGGCAAGACAAAAAAAAAAGTTTACCAAACATCTTGTTGGAAGTTAAAGATATAAGAATACCTGACATTGAGTCAAACAAAAAGAAAAAAGTCAGTCCATAGAGTCCTCAGGAGTTGGCGTAGCAGAAGAAAAACTAACATGTTTTTATTTCCCCTGGTGACTCTATTTCGGGAATATGCAATTAGCGGACCTCCAGCTGTTGCAGAACTACGATTCCCATGAGGCATAGCAAGACTCTGACAGCCACAAGCATGACACCCAGAGGCATGATGGGTCTTGTAGTTTTGCAACAGCTGGAGGTCCGCTAATTGTCCGCTAAATCAGTGGATCTTTTGCTCTAGCTGCGGAAATAGGTACGGAAATTGTGAAATTTGGCGATATCACGTGGTGGTCCATCAGCTTTGTGTTGTGTGAGCGCTCTATGAACACTGTCCATCTAGATTCTTTCGACTGGTATGAAAGGCTGTAGTTCTTAAAATAGGGATAGCATGGTGGCTTGCAAATCGGTGACAGAATCAGGTATTCCACGTATACAGAAATTGGAACGCCGGGCCCTATTTTCGTAATCTTCTAAACGAGATTGAAGGATTACGTTTTCCTCTTTTGAGGTTTTCAAATTTAACTGCATAAGTCTGGGTGTTATTTTCAAGTCCATCAACTCGCAGTTCAGGATTTGCAGTGCTGATTTCCCTAGTCAGACTGTTTGTTATATGATCTGAGGTTTAAGGGCTTTGTGAAGCATTTTTCAAATTGCCTCCGAACAGAAGAATGACTAGAGTCTGTAAAAGATGTAATTTGTGAAGTTTGTATATCTGAATCTGGGTCATATTCCCCCTGTATTGCCACAGACACCTTAGAGCGCTGAGTGTGAGGTAACAGGGGGGAGGGGATGAAGCTAGTGCCATTTTGACTGAAACCTGAGGCAACACTACTTGTTTTTTGGCTTCATTGGCTCCCAAGAACCATTACATTAAGTGGTGATTGTTATTAGCAGGCTGAGTAACAATATTTACTGGGTGAAGCTGAGCCAAGACACAAACATCCCTTCAGGAGCAGAGCTCTAAGCCGGCATGTCTGCTCAGTCAGGCTCCGCCTATGCGCCTCCTTGTGTTTTGTTTTTTTTCAACCCAGTGGCCTGAAGGAAAAAACCTGACAACCTGGAGAGGAGCCGCTGTACTAACTTTGCAATGTTAGTACAGAGACATCCCCCCCCCCCCATCCGCTGAGCCATTGAATTCTGATAGGGGGGACAACCCCTTGCCAGAACACACCAGTTACTGCTTTCAGCCATTGGCTTAGAATGCTGATCGGATGCCAATCTCCAGACCTTTTCCAGTCATTCCCATTCAACAGAAGCCGGCTTCTGTCGAACCACCTGCTGCGCACACACAAGCCTGAATGTTTATATGGAACTGGCCAGTGTGTATGGCCGTTTACTCTAAAGCTGATTTTGGTATACACATTATGAAATGGGAATGCTAAATAAGGTCAACACTGTGTAGTAATGAGCACTTGTGCTTTTTACATGTATAATATATCATCACTGGAGTATTTTAAGCGTTAGAGGTTGTTGGGCTTAAAACACTGATAATTAAGTTTTTTAGTAAACGCTACAGCATTTTGCTGCACACCTTTCAAAACCATCCAACATCCTTTTTTTATTTTTCTAATTTATATTCTGAAGAATGCAGCAACAGCATTTGGAATAGCCAAAAGAGGATAGGTACAGATCCCATGGAGGACACCTCTTGCTGCATGATTCCCCTATAGATATTAGATGTCGGGGCCAGCTTGGCCTACTAGATTACATCTGGCTTTAATTGATTTCAGTTTTGGATAAACTGACCCAAGCAATAGTCAGAACAGCAGAACCTGTGCAGTGCATGACCAACCTAAGGTGATGAACATTGTTAACATTTTAGCTTGTAGACCTTTTTTTTTTTTTTTAACCTTCTTAAAATCTAACCATCCATTTGCTCTTTTCACAGATTATTTATGCACTCCAGACGAAAATATTTACAAGATAGACTTCACAAGATTTAAAATCCGAGACATGGAGTCAGGAACAGTTCTATTTGAAATCACAAAGCCACCAGCATCCGGTGAGGTTACTTTTATTAACTACTTGAGTACTATTCTGGTTTACCCCTTCATTACCTGGATGTTTTCCAGTTTCCAGTGCCGTGATACTTTCATAATTGCTCAATTGTGCAACACTGTACCCAAATTATTTCATGCATTTTTTTTTTTTAAGACCGATAGTATTTTCTCAAAAAAAAAAAGTTTCATTTGTTTTCAATAAAAATGCTGTGACCGTGCAAACATCCCCAAAATGACCCCTTTTTTTTTTTAAAGTAGACCCCATAAAGTGGTATTTATTTTTTTTGCCACAAGAAACATGCTGGTAATGGTGCACTAGATATAAAGGAAGGTGGGAAGCAGATGACGGGGTTAATGTGCAGGATAAGGGAAGCAAAGGGTTAACATACAGGTCACATAGAAAGACACTATGAAGATTGGATGTATAGGAGAGGAGGGTGAAAGGAATTACAACTTTACTTGCAGAAGTTGCTGCCTTGATTCAATTTCATAAATAATTAATGACGCCATCAATTAATTCATTAGCTCCTGTTTGCTCCCCTTACCCAATTGTAAGGTCCCAGTCATTTCAGGCGATTTACAGTGTGCCTGTACAGGGCTTTGTTTAGTTGGCAAGGGGATGTACAGGTTTTCCATGCATCTCTGTGCCAGCTGTCCCATAGATGTCTATTGGGATAAGCTGCTGAATGAACACAGCTGTTGTGTCCCAATGTGGCACCTCTGTGGGTGTGGGTGCATGACACTGAATGCACCAAGGGTGCATTCACGTCACACACTCACACCCACATAGAGGTCATATTAGGACATAGTGGCTGTCTGTGAAGCTGCATGTCCCAAAAGGAGATCTATAGGACTGCCAGCACGAGGATGCACGGTTCAACTGCATCTTCTTGCCAGCAAAACACGTCCCTATACAGGGCGCTCAAGTAATCACCCTGTGTAAATAGGGCCTGAAAGGAAGGGAAGGGGGCTCATAGATGCACACATACAATGTTTACATCAAGGTTTCTCAACTGCAGTCCTCAAGTACCCCGAACAGGTCATGTTTTCAGGATTTCCCTTAGATGAAACGGCTGTGGTAATTACTAAGGCAGTGAAACTGATCAAATCACCTGTACAAAATAATTGAAAGCCTGAAATCATGGCCTGTTGGGAGTACTTGAGGACTGGAGTTGAGAAACATTGGTTTACATCATGTGGTACCTGTAATTGGTCTTTTTATGGTCCGTCACAGTAATCTGAATGTACAGAGCCGCTTTGATTGGTTCTGTACAGAGACTCTATACAGAGTGTTCCAGGCACTAACAAGTTCAATGTTATGAAAATGACATTTAACTGGTAATATTTTATTCTATTTTATGTAGATAGGATTGGAAAGTGCTGATTATTATTATTATTATTATTATTATTATTATTTTTTCTTTGTTATAATTTGTACAGTGGGTATTTGCAAGGAAGACATTGTAGCGTTATACAGTCATTAAGCCTAGAGCACTGTGGGTTTTAAAAGGTTATTTATGCAAAGGAATTTGGAATCGTCAGGCTTATTCAATGAAGTAATGCAAAGCTTGACCATAGACGTGTGTGTGTGTGTGTGTGTGTATATGTGTGTGTGTGTGTGTGTATGTATGTGTGTGTGTATATATATATATATATATATATATATATATATATATATACAGTGTGTGTGTGTGTGTGTGTGTGTGTGTGTGTGTGTGTGTGTATATGTGTGTGTGTGTATGTATATATATATGTATATATATATATATATATATATATATATATATATATATATATATACATAATTCATACAAAGTAAGACATCTGTCCTCTCCAGTTCTGGAGGATCGGGATCCACATCAATCTTTTTCCCAACTCTACACAGCCCAGTAGTATCTAAATGTAAACATGCAGTTCTGTTTTGAAACTCTGTAAGCACCCATGGTAGTGTTAAATTTGCTGTCACTTTTGCTGGACAGCTTTGTTTGCATGTAAAGATGAAGGGGACAAACATGATCAGACTGAAAAGGAAAAAGCTTCTTGCAGAACACTTGAAAATAAGGAACTTATAACAGCAGCATCAGTTAATACAGCAAATGCAAACAGGAAACGCAATGATTCCTGTTTAGCAAGTCTTCATTCTAATTTTATCGGTTGTCATTATGATCTAGTACTGTGTTCCAGCAGAAAAGGGGAAAAAGTAAGATCTTAAAGGGTAGTAAAGGTAAATGTTTTTTCACCTTAATGCATCCTATGCATTAAGGTGAAAAAACATCTGACAGCATCGGCCACCGCCCCCCCCCCCCCCAGAGCCCCCGTTTTGCTTACCTCACCCTTCAAAAGTCCTGTGCGTGTCCCCGTCATCCTGTTCGGTTCCCAGCCTGGCCGTTGATTGGCTAGGTTGGACGGATTGATAGCAGCGCAGCCATTGGCTGGCGCTGCTGTCAATCACATCCAATGACACTGCGCGCCGGGGGCGGGCCCGAGTGATGCAGTCGGCGGCTATGTAAGATTGCCTGTCGGCACTGGCAGTGTTGGCCTGGGTACTTGGTAGCTGGAATTGATGCTGACAGGATGCCCTACAAGTCCAAGGTTGTGATCCCTAAGGAGGAGACATGTCGCTGAAAGCCCTTTTGCAGTGTGCCCACTGATGGGTTAAGATTGGGCTCTCTGATAGCCCTGCAACCTGCATCCCTGTGATTGTTCTGTGTATGGATCTTTATTGGTGTTATAAATAAATAAAATTAATACGCTCCGTCATATCGGAGTGCAGTAAACCTACAATTTTTACATATGTGGAGTGCCACCCCTCCTTGCACAGCAACACAGGCCAAGTGGTTGGCCTCCTCACCTATGGCATCTGCCTGCAGGTATTGTGGTGGCGCATGGTAGGCATTGCTAGGCCACTACTTGGCTGTGGTCATATAATTACCCTTTTGAGGTAAGGCTTTATATTCCCAAAAACTCCCTGGCAGAATGCAGGCAGTGAGGTGGTGGGAAAGACAAAGGGATGAACTCTCAAATCCCTTCTAAGGGTAGAGCAGGCCCCCACATAGTTCCCCATGTAATGGCTGCCCTCGGGGTCAGATCAGTTCAGAATTTCTGTCCTTATTAGGTCTTTCCACTGTTTCAGGTATATGTTCCCCAAACTCCTTTGTGTCTAGGGAGACATTTTCTGCAGTCTCCTCAGGCTTGTGTGAAGAGCTCTCAGAGGTTCTAAGGGGGTTGTAATGCCTGGGATGTAAATGTGGGTGCTTCACTTGTTGCAAGAACATTGAAGATTATTCTTTGGACGAGTATGTGGAGAAGGGGAAGTGGTAAGGTGCAGGAGTCCTCTTTTCTTGAAGAGTCCTCTTAGTAAGAGGCTCAGAGTTCGGACCTGTCTCAGGCACATAGGACCACAGTTGAGTTTTTGGCAGATGTGGTCAGGATTAAATTAAAGCGGTACAAAGCTGCCATTTCAAAAATGTACTTCTCTGAAGGTCTTGGGTCCTGGCAGTCACCAAATCTTTTCCTCTGCATCCTAACTTGCAGGAAGTAATGTCTGCTGATTGAGCTCATCTGGAAAAGTTGTTTTCATTTCTAAAATGGTTAAAGTGTTTGTTAACCCCCCCCCCCCCCCCCCGGTTCCTTAAAGCAGATTACACAGCACAGCACTTGTGCCTTCTAAACTGTAAAAAAAAAAAATTAACTTGCCACTTCCTGTATGCCCTCTCTAAACAGACCACGAAAATCAGGGCTGCTCTGCCCTGATCACCGTGGTCTGTTTGCATCCCTGCATGATACGTACCTGTCCCCTCTGCTCTCCTCTCTCTCCCCTCACCCCCACCTTCCTGCCTGTCACCCTCTGTGTGTCTCAGGCTGGTCATGTGCCACGTGATCTCCTCGGCTTAAATCAGAGGGAGATCATGGCCCCTCTGGCAGAAGCAATCCATCTGAGCTGTAAAGTGGCTGCGAGTGATGTGACCGGCCTGAAGACAGTTCAAATTGGGTATTTAGAACACTTGTCTTTTTAAACTAATGACACTGTGTGCTATGCCAGCCTCTAATAGAGGGACTGGCATAGTTTTATATAGATGGGTTAAAAAACCCTTTAACTCAGCGGTACCCTATTGAGGTGGATTTCTCCAACCATAGATCCAGTTATTTCTTACCAGTGCAAGGCCCTGATGATCCCAGTGGATAAGGTTCTGGCCTTTAAGAACAATGCAGATAAGAGATTGGAACTCCACATTATGGTGTCCTTTTTCTTTGGTTGGTGCAACTCTGCAGTGGCTGCGGAGGGAGTATTACAAGCACTCAGTGTGTCCGGCCAGGAAATCTAATCCTCAGGATTATCTTGTTATACAATACCTGTAGGAGTTCCGGTGTCAAATTTTTTTTTTTGAGTGCAGAATTCAGTACTTTAAGTTGCTGTGTGCGGGCAGCCTATTGAGCTCTATTAGAAGGCAGAGCCTTCAAGGACACAGTTATTCCTCCTAATGTGACAGGTGTGTGAGTGTGGGCTAAATGGAGACAGTGTGTGTTTGGGACAACTTATGTGCACGTGCATAAACATCACAATAGGACAAGCGGCTGCGTCGTAAAAGACTTGAATGGGCTGCCTGCATGCAGCACTTAGAAGTTAAAATGCATTACAAATGCGCTGCGCCCCTTAAAAAATAAAAATAATAATTGTACTAATTATTATAACCTGTCCCTCCTTTCCGATGTCCTGTCCCTTCCTCCCATTACCTTCCTAGCTCTGTGCATGTGGTGTGTGTGGAGAACAGAGCACAGCCAAAATGGCATACAGGTCACCAATAGATGCAAAGGACTTCATTACCATGATCCAGGAGTACCCTGTGCTTTATGACTCCAAACATCAGCATTATAAGGACAACAGAAGAAAAGAGGATCTGGGAGAGAGCAAGAATTTTCTTTATTATGAAGAAATGGACAGACAGGAGATCACAATGTTGATTATTGCATGTGGTTATCAGGATAGCCATATCAGTCATGAAGTGTTCCCAAACAGAGTGCAGTGACCACATGGACCCCTCTTCAGCCTGTACTAATGATGGGAAATATTTTTTGAAAATTGGGGTAGGAGTACCTGCAGAAATTAGGCCCAGAAATTAAGCCTGTTCAAAATGTATGGAGATTGCATCCTGTCCAAGACTCTTGAGAATATTCAAACTACTACCTTTGGTCTCTTTCCATCAGTAGTGGATGAACCCAGTAACGACGCCTCCGAGTAAGTCGTCTCAAAATGGCAATGGCCAGCGCCAGAATTTTGACCAAAAGAGAAGACATTCTTACTTTTTTCCACACACTACGAAAAAGGACAAATACAACAAAGCCAAGCCCAAAAATGTAGCGAAAAATGCATTGATACTGCATTAAAATGCAGAGCTCAAACGCACGTCAGTCGCACATTAAAAGCGCTTCAAATGCATAAAAACGCGCAGTTATGTGCAGTTTCGGGTGTGAATGGGCCCTTAGTGTACTTAATAGCTGCTTGGATGAGCAGTGAAGTGTCTTCAACATTAAAGCACACGTACAGTTAGAGTGACTAAATACTACTGGCTATACCATGACCTGGATACACCCGATCATCTACATACAACCTCACCCTGACATGTACAATCATGTCAGTGTTTGACAGATCATTCCTATTTTTAGGCCCCATTTCTTTTAAACTTGTGAGCCACAATTGTAATGGGCATTTGAACAGTTAGGTTCAGGGGTCAAGTCCTGGGGAAAAAAGTGTGGGAACTCCCACCCAAGATCCACTCCCCCACCAAAAAAAAAAAAAAATGATACGCACATATGCATAATTAATAAACCGTGTGTTTTTTTTTTTTCGATCCACTGTACCTTAGTAATCCTTTATGTTACTGCCCGCTTCCTGTATATGGATTTATCGGGTAGTGTGCAGGTATTCCGTTACTTCCTCGATGCTGCAATGTCTCCTGGGAGCTTTTGTCATTGTTCCCAGGAGACATTGCGGAGGTCTGCCGCAAGTTGTCGCGGGATTTAGAAAGAAGCAAGTTCTTTGTGAATTGCGCGATAACTCGCGGCAGACCTCCGCAATGTCTCCTGGGAACAATGACAAAAGCTCCCAGGAGACATTGCAGCATCGATGAATCCATATACAGGAAGCGGCCAGTAACATAAAGGATTACTAAGGTTCGCCTTCCCCTGACAGTGACTCGAGCTGGGCATCGCCGCTTAGTGAAGGATTGGCTCGGGCGGCTCGGCTGCTCTAGTCCTGCAAAGGTAACTGAGTTCCTGCTGTAAAAAAAGTGCAGGAACTCCGTTCCCACACGTTCCCGCAGGACTTGAGCCCTGGTTAGGTTACAATATCAAGATAGGTGTCTGATAATAAGCTGTGTATTTTCAGTTGGTGGAATTGTTGTGGTGTTTTTCCTACAGTACACTTTTTATGACTTTCTCATTTTTTTTTTTTTTTAACCACTTCAGCCCCGGGTGGGCTATTTTACCTGACAATTGTATGGTCGTGCAATGCTATACCCAAATAAAATTGAGGTCCTTATTTTCCCACAGGTATAGCTTTCTTTTTGGTGGTATTTGATCACCTCTGTGTTTGTTTTTTTTTTTTTTTTTGTGCTACAAACAAAAAAAGGCAGACAATTTTTAAAAAAAAAATATATAATACATATCCCAAAAAAATATATACATTTCATTTATTCATCAATTTAGGCCAATATGTATTCTTCTACATATTTTTGGTAAAAAAATCACAATAAGTTTGTACTGATTGATTTGCACAAAAGTTATAGCGTCTACAAAATAGGGGATAGATTTATGGACTTTACATTTTTTAAATTTAATTTTTGTTTTTTTTTTGTTTTTACTGGTAATGGCGGCGATCTTTTTGGGGACCAGTGGCACCAATACAGTGATCAGTGCTAAAAAAAAGTCACTTGCTTGAACACCTGGAATCACTTTGTACGGGGTAACCCGTGGCAGGGGTACCCGTCTTGAGAATTATATGGAATTAGACATGGGGGTTCCCCATAGCCCCCCCCCCTCACCTAATATATTGCCTTGCTTGTTTTTCATTGGCACTTTTCTGTGTTTTATACTTTTGAATGCTCCTTCTGAAGCCCCTGCGACTCTGGTGCTTATTTTGTTATTTTTACTAAAACCAATCAAAACGATTGAACCGACTACCTGGAATCACTGACAAGGAAAGACTGTGGAACAGCCAAAGTCAGAACTTGAAATTGATCAGCATAAAAATAGACAGCCTTATTACTTGAAATGATCAATGGAAATAAAAAGTTAAACATCCATCATTTTTGTGATAACCCAGAGAAACCAATACATTTTTGGTTTATTGATACCAGATTACTGAATGATGACTTTTTTTATGGGAACCTCGTGTTGTATATTCTTTGCTTGATTTAATAGGACATCGGTATATTGGCAATAAGAAATATTAAGCAATAGAACAGTTCCACCTAGTGGCCAAAGAGTATTATGCACAGGATCTATTTTGTAATACCTTTAAAGGAAATGTTGTAACTTTCCTCTTTCCAGACTACACATTCATGAAATAGTGAGTTTGGAGAAAATTTGAAATTGAATAGCTATATAACGTGATTGTATTGATTAGCAAGGTACAGTGACTTTTAGATGTGTAGTTTTTTCTTTCTTAGTATGCCTAAAGAGATTCCTCCAATATGGTCATGGTAAAAAATAGGTTTTACTTGAACATTTCACATTTCAAATGCTTTGGAGTGCTGATAAAAGCTGGAGGATAATTGGTGTCCCTACCAGGCGTGGACATATGTGGGGTAAGACTCTCAAAAATGACTCCGGTGCTTCATATATGGATATGGCTGTGTATAGTCTCAGCGAGTGCTTCTCGCCTCTGTGACCAAGCCCAGGTAGGCAGGGCAGAACAGGTCAGGGTGCATGGCTTGAACAGTGCTGGCTGAGGCTATACACAGCCATATCCACATCTCATCATAATCATAAGGTCGGTTTTGAGTGTCGCCTTACTCCACATTGTTCCTAGCAAAATTATTAATACTACTTTTAATTCTATGAAATCCTTCCAATGTATATGTATTTGGGAACATTTGCATATTAACAGCCCAAATGGAAAGATCCCTTAATGCAACTAGGTGAGGATAATTGTCATAAATTTTTTTTTTTTTTTCAGTGCAGTCAAATTAAAGCTCTTTACACTCAACCATACACACAGCTAATGGTTTAAAAAATGTAACTTGGCTTACAAAGGCTGAGCGGCAAAAGTTGATATAATGTTAAATTATGTTTTCATACAAGGTCTGCTTTGTATACACTGCTCCTACAGCGCCTCAAAGATGCTGCTAACAGGAATTTTGTAATGCGCTGCCAGAGCACCGCTCCAGTGTGAAATCACTCAGGCTTTCACACTGGAGTGACAGGAGAGGCGCGTTGGTCGCTATTTTTAGCGTTTTAGCGCCTGTAAAGCGCCTCAGTGTGAAAGTAGCCTTAGGCCACGTACATGCGGTCGTTCCAAACCGATGAGAATGGTCCGACGGGCCATTTCCATCGGTTCACCGCTGAAGTGGTCTGATGTGCGTACACACCATCGTTCCAAAAACCGATCGGGTAAGAGCGCGGTGACGTCAAACACACGACGTGCTGAATAAAACCAAGTTCAATGCTTCCAAGCATGCGTCAACTTGATTCTGAGCATGCGCGGGTTTTGAACCGATGCTTTTGTGTACTAACCATCGGTTTGGACCGATCGGTCAGCGGTCCATCGGTTCGATTTTGAAGCATGTTTTAAAATTTTGGACCGAAGGAAAACAGACCGATGGGCTATACACACGGTCGGTTTGGACCGATGAAACTGAACCTCGGTCCAT
Source organism: Rana temporaria (assembly GCF_905171775.1). NCBI lineage: Eukaryota > Metazoa > Chordata > Amphibia > Anura > Ranidae > Rana > Rana temporaria. Next base: position 451,649,282 of record NC_053490.1, on the reverse strand, counting down.
TCTCATCGGTTTTGTCCGACCGTGTGTACGCGGCCTTAGTGTTTGGGTGAAGTAAGGGTCAAAAGTCATGGTCCAGTATATTATGGGCAGAACTGTTTTTTAAAAGCATTTTTTTAAATTGGTATCAGTGTCAGTGTCTGTTTTTTAGGTAGGATAAAAAAAAGCAAAATGCGCACTATAGTTTCTGGGCTGTACTATGGGTACATGCAACAACTAACATACACATGTGGCATCACCTCAATCGTCAGTAGCAGGATGGTGGTAGGTTATAGTAGTAGCAAGAAATATACAGCTAAATTTAAAAAAATACTTTTTAGTTTTGTTTTTACCAATTTGCTCCAGTTTTCCTTTGATGATAAAAATAAATAAATAGGAGATATCCATTACTATTTACCACCAAATGAAATCCCAATTTGTCCTGAAAAAAAAAAAAAGATATAATCCACATACAGTAGGTGTTTGTGATATTGTGCTTTCAGCACGACAGCGTCGCGCTGATACTCGGCGACAGGGTGCCGAGATCTCGCCGACATCTCACACTCACTGGAATAGTGACAGCACATCCCAGCAAGCGCGTCATAGAAGCGACGGGAGATCCGACTTGGATTCCCGCCAATTCTACACGTGTGCGGCGTTTGTTATGAATCCTGAGGGGGAAGTCCCCGCCGGATTTTAAATAAAAATCCGGCATGGGTCCCCCCCTCAGGAGCATACCGGGCCCTTAGGTCTGTTATGGGTTGTAAGGAGAGCCCCCTCTACGCCGAAAAAAACGGCGTAGGGGTCCCCCTACAATCCATACCAGACCCGTATCCAAAGCACGCTACCCGGCCAGCCAGGAAGGGAGTGGGGACGAGCGAGCGCCCCCCCCCCCTCCTGAGCCGTACCAGGCTGCATGCCCTCAACATGGGGGGTTGGGTGCTCTGGGGCAGGGGGGCGCACTGCGGCCCCCCCCACCTCAGAGCACCCTGTCCCCATGTTGATGAGGACAGGGCCCCTTCCCGACAACCCTGGCCGTTGGTTGTCGGGGTATGCGGGCGGGAGGCTTATCGGAATCTGGGAGCCCCCTTTAATAAGGGGGCCCCCAGATACCGGCCCCCCACCCTAAGTGAATGAGTATGGGGTACATCGTACCCCTACCCATTCACCTGCAAGAAAAGTGGTAAAAACACAAATAAACCACACAGTGTATTAAAATATTTTATTTTTCTGCTCCGGAGGCCGCCCCCTGTCTTCTTTATTAGCTCTTTTACCAGGGGGGGCTTCCTTCCTGGCTGGCCGGGTAGCGTGCTTTGGATACGGGTCTGGTATGGATTGTAGGGGGACCCCCTACGCCGTTTTTTCCGGCGTAGGGGGGCTCTCCTTACAACCCATAACAGACCTAAGGGCCCGGTATGCTCCTGAGGGGGGACCCATGCCGGATTTTTATTTAAAATCCGGCGGGGACTTCCCCTTCAGGATTCATAACAAACGCCGCACACGTGTAGAATTGGCGGGAATCCAAGTCGGATCTCCCGTCGCTTCTATGACGGCTCTGTCTCCATCGCGGCAAGCCAGCTCGGCGCTGGCTCCCGCGATGGGGCTCGTAGGTGCTCAATCTCGCTGAGAAAGAGAGCGAGATTGACACAAAATCGGGTTCACCTACTGTAGATACATAAAGTAGTTGTGGTGATATGTACAATTTTACTAGTCAAAGTTGCAAATTTGTGCTTGGGCATTAACATTTGTTTTACCCTTAGGCACGAAGGGGTTAGAAAGCATTATTATTATTATTATTATTATTATTATTATTATTATTTTAGCATTTTAAAAACAGTGGGCCCAAAAAATATTTTTAAACCTTCAACATGAAGGTGTTTTAACTGTTTGTATGTTTGTAGTTGTGCCATACTCTTTCCATTTTTGGATTATGGATTGAACAGTGCTCCCTGAGATTTTCAAAGCTTGGGACATTCTTTTATAACCTAATCCTGCTTTAAACTTCTCCACAGCTTTATATTTGACCTGTCTGGTGTGTTCCTTGTCCTTCATTATGCCGTTTGTTCAGAAGGGTTCTCTAACAAACCTCTGAGGGCTTTACAGAACATCTGTATTTATACTGAGATTAAATTACACACAGGTGGACCCTATTTACTAATTTGGTGACTTCAGAAGGCAATTTTTTCACTAGATTTTAGTTAGGGGTATCAGAGTAAAGGGGGCTGAATACAAATGCATGCCATACTTTTCACATATTTATATGTGCCACTTTGCATTGGTCTATCCCATAAAATCCCAATAAAATACATTTACATTTTTGGTTGTAACATGAAAAAATTTGGAAAATTTCAAGGGGTATGAGTACTTTTTCAAGTCACTGTATGATATCAAGATACCATATATACTCGAGTATAAGCCGAGTTTTTCAGCCCTTTTTTTAGTGCTGAAAATGCCCCCCTCTGCTTTTACTCAAAACCCTTTTTGTGCCTGATCTCCTGGACTTTGGGGACCTGGTACTGGCCGGCTGTAGGTACCCTGGACCCCAAACACATGCACACATGTAGCCCCACTCTTCCTCCACAAGTGTGCAACGTTTGTTGTCCAGGGGACCTGCAGCCGGGGAGCACCGATTTTTCAAAGCCGGACACCCCTTCCATAGACTCCCATGTTAAATGTCAGTCTAGTCATGGGCACAGTGAGGCATGGACACAGTGAAGCACAGTGAGGCATGCGCCCTAGGCTTATACTCAAGTCAATACGTTTTCCCAGTTTTTCTTGGCAAAATTAGGTGCCTCGGATTATATTCGGGTCCGCTTATACTCGAGTATATACGGTACTTCCTCAACCTTTTAATCCCAGAGGAACCCTTCAAATTTTAGGTCTCCAGTAACCCCTTCTAAAACCTATTCATTCAGGGCCAGTGGAAAAAATTCACAAAAAATGAAAAGGTGAACCAGCTCTGTACAGCTCTCACCATCTGACCCCTGCCCCCCCCCCCCTGCCAGGTCTGCCCAAGCAGCCTCTGCAGGGGACCAGAGACTTGAAACTCTCATGCCTCGTACACACGAACTAACGCCCGTCCAAAGTGCGGTGACGTACAACATGTACAACGGAACTATAAAGGGGAATTTCTATTCAAACCATGCCACCCTTTGTGCTGCTTTTGCTGATCCTCGTGTTAGTAAAAGTTTGTAACGATTCGCGCTTTTCATGAGCTGCAATAAACGATGCAATAATTTGCAGCGTGACAAATGTGATATCTCCTTTAGGGCCCTTTATGTGCAGGGACCGCCCTGTCTTTTCTCTGCTCTCCCCTATGGGGGGATCGGATGAACACGGACCGTGTGTCCGTGTTCATCCCATCCGATCCGCAGACGGAAGAAAAAATAGGACATTCTTCCGTCTGCAAAATCGGATCTTTGCGGAGGCGGGTGATTACGGATGTCAGCGGATGTTTATGATGTTTATCCGCTGACACCCGCAATCACATAGGGGCCAATGTATGTCCCTTTTTTTATCTGCAAACGGATGAAAAAGCGGACATATGGTCCGCACGTCTGAAAGGGCCCTTACGAACGCTAGTTTTACCAGAAAGAGCGCTCCCGTCTCATACATGATTCTGAGCATGCACATTTTTTTTTTCCCCCTCGGAAAAGCATACACACGACCGGTTTTCCTGACGGGAAAAAGTCCGCCAGGAATCCCAACGGGAAAAAAGAAAGCTGGTTCTTTTTTTTTTTTTTTTCATCAGTTTTCTTGTTGGGAAAACTGCGATGGAGCATACACATGGACAGTTTTTCACGACCAAAAGCTCTCATGGCAGTTTTTCCGACGGGAAAACCGGTCGTGTGTACGAGGCATCAGTCTTCTTCCAGGAACGATCAGAGTGATTCTGATTGGTCATGTGCTGACACATGACCACTTTGACCATTCAGAATCAGGGTGGGAATGATGTACGTTGTTGCGATAAGGTGAACGTACACTTCAAAGCCTGATTTATTATACAGGATTTATATAGCGCTATCAGTTTGTGCAGTGCTTTACAACATGATGGCAGACACTATGGTTACAATACAATTCTTCTAGATTGTAAGCTCTAACGAGTAGGGACCTCTGATTCCTCCTGTATTGTATATAAACTGTCTTCCCTGTAGTTGTAAAGCGCTGCGCAAACTGTTGGTGCTATATAAATCCTGTATAATAATAATTCAATACAGGAGGATTTTGGGTGAAATGCTTTAGAAAGGGAAGTCCTGTGCATTTGTCTGACACCAAGTTTTATACCATGCCAGAGTTTCGTGGTTAGTGCCTGTGTGTTATTATACTTGAATTGCATATTCTCATGTGTTAATATGGGTGACTTGTAATGCGAAGTACATTGTAATGTGCGTATGATGCGTTTGCAGTCATATCAGTGCAAAATACATTTTGCCAAAATGCACAAGTGTGGTTCCAGCTTGAAAGTTGTTCCTTTGTGCCGCCCCCTTTTGCTGGAGCTATCCCACCTTCTGAGAGTTACTGTGTGTTCAGATATTGCTAATACATCAATTACATTTTTTTATCATGTTTTTGTTTTTTAGAGCGAGAACATGGTGACAAGAAGGATGTGGATCCCAACGCAGGTAGATTTGTCAGGTACCAGTTCACACCTGCATTCCTCAGACTGCGCCAGGTTGGGGCAACGTAAGTAAATGTAAACTCAATAAGGTCACCAGGCAGATATAAAAACAGCAATTCATACCATTTATATATTCATTAGTGGAGCTAGTAAAACTTACTGAATATTAGCCTTCTGTAATCCCCTGTACAACAGCACAGAGGGAGACCGTGCACCTACACGGATATGGAGAATGCTGGCAAGAAGAAACATCAGTGAACAAATGGCTGACTTTATACTACCTTTCTTAGAAAACTTTTTCTATTTTCACTAAAGGTTCAAATGCAAAACTCCCTTCAAGGTCTCCATGCAATCCTGTCTTTCCACCTTTGGGTGCTAGTACAGGTCATCCTCCCCAACCAAAATATACCTAACCACTAGAGGACCGGCCACCGCAGTTAATAACGACAGGTTGGCTCCCCTGGGCAAATCGCCTTTGCTGTACGTCGGCTGCTTTAAAACCACTAGGGGGCACCCGCGGCGTGATGATAGAACCGATGCGCGTGCCTGGCAGCCGCGATGTCCGCCTGGCTCCCTTGATCTCTCCTGAGAGAGACAGAACGAAGATCTGCCAATGTAAACAGACAGTTCTCTGTTCTGTCAGGAGAGAGAAGACAGATCTGCTGTTCATACCAAGTATGAACAGTAATCGGTCTCCGCCTCCAGGTAGTGACACCCCCCCCCCAGTTAGAATCACTCCCTGGGACACACATTTAACCTTTGATCACACCCTAGTGTTAACCCCTTCCCTGCCAATTACATTTATACAGTAATCAGTGGCTATTTTTAGCTCTGATCTTAGTATAAATGTCAATGGTCCCAAAAAAGTGTCCGATCTGTCCACCACAATGTCGCAGTCCTGCTAAAAATCCAATGTTACCACCATTACTTGTATAAAAAAAATTATATTAAAAATTTCATAAATCTATCCCCTATTTTGTAGACTATAACTTTTGCGCAAAACAATCAATATATGCTTATTGAGAGATATATATTCTTCTCTTTCTATATATATATATATATATATATATATATATATATATATATATATATATATATATATATATATATATATATATATATATATATATATATATATATATATATGTATATATGTGTGTATATATATATATGTATATGTGGCCTTTTTTTTGGGTGGATATTTATTATAGCAAAATAATATTGCTTTTTTTTTTTAATTGTTTGGGTACAGCATCACACGACCGCGCAATTGTACGTTAAAGCGACGCAGTGCCGTATCGCAAATAATGGCCTGGTCATTAACCACTTGACAACCGGGCACTTAAACCCCCTTAATAACCAGACCAATTTTCAGCTTTCGGTGCTCACATTTTGAATGACAATTACTCAGTCATACAACACTGTGGGGGGACGTCCCCTCTCGCCTCCCGTAGGAATGATCAAGCGACGAAACGGCTGCTATGATTGTTCTTATGGTGTAGGGAATCGCCAGCTGAAAAAGCTGATATCTGAATGATGCCTGTAACTGCAGGCATCATTCAGATATCCCGCACAAATTTAAGGACGTCATATATGATGGCCAGTGGGCAGGAAGTGGTTAAAACGTGTGTTTATTTGTATTTATTTATTTTTTTACACACAAAGTTGACAATGTATACAATATTTCTAACACACAGCATGTACATACCAAAAATGACACCCTAAAATAGATTCTCCTACTCCTCCTGATTACGGCGATTCCACACGTGTGAGACTTTCACAGCCTGGCCACATACAAAGGCAGGGTATGGCAGGGATGGCTGAGCAGGGAGTGATGGATCTCTCCCCCTCTCACACTATACCGATCGGTGCAGAGAGGGGAGAGAGGAACCGGCGTCATGATATAACGCCAGTTTGTTTACAAGTGATCGCTCCGTCATTTGACGGAGCAATCACGTGGTAAACGCCCGCTATCAGCGGCCATTTACCATGATCCGTGATGGACAAGAGGTCCCAGCGTTCACGGACACTCCCATGTGCGAGCCCCAGGGGGCACGCAGGAGCGCGATTTACGCCCTCCCAGAGTTAACAAACCGCCCTGTAGCCGTCATTCGGCTTTGGGCCGGTTAAGTGGTTCAGGGGGCAAATCCTTTCCGGGGTTAAAGTGGAAGTCCATGCAAAAAATAAAATTCTTGCATCTATAGCCACCAAAATTCTAACACTAACCTCTCTATCCGTATAAAATTAAAATCGCTATACACATCTTTTCTGAAGCCGATCTGACCTAATCTCCAGCAGCAGAAGCTCTGCCGAGTACACGTCCAACTCCTGTGAAATGAATGGGAAGTGACGTCACCCATAGAGTTACTATGGGGCTTCTGTTGACGGACGTGTCCTCTGCATCCGTCTCCACAGCAAAGCCGTGGCTGACAGCTCAGCGTGGGATCAGCTTTCGCGGGTGGAGATTGGGTTGGATCACCTGTAGAAAAGGTATGTATACTGATTTTATTTTTCTTTACAGGGCTAGATAGGTTAGTGTTCGAATGTTGGTGGCTATAGATGCAGGGATTTTAGGTTTTGCATGGATTTCCACTTTAAGGAAAAATACATATCCTGAGAAGCTCAGGCAGGTGATGGGACTTATTGAGAAGAGGACACTGAAGTGGGGTTTATGTATCTTTCCTTGACTGAGAATTATGGCCAAAGCTATTTTGGTCCTACCTCATTAAGGCCTTGTGCACACAGAACATTCTTTAATTAGAAGCCGGCAGCATTTTTGCAGAAAAAATGCCACACTTGTAAAAGTGTCTAAAGCTTTTACAAGCTTCTAGGAGCTTTACAGGCATCAAGCTCTTGGATGCTAATTCATTTCATTGGCCAGAATAATCCGACATCACACATTTGTTGTCGGAAATTCCGACAATTGTCCGATGGAGCATATAAACAGTCGGATTATCTGACAAAATCCTGCCATCACACTTTTCCCATTGCCAGGGGTATTACTGCGGTTTCCCATTGATTTCAATGGGAATGGTAAACACCCTGCTCCTATACCGTTCCAAAGATGCGGCTAGCAGGACTTTTGGAGCGGACCTGCTAGCGCACCGCTTCAGTGTGAAAGCCTTCGGGCTTTCACATTGAAGCCTGCAGGGCAAGATTTTTTTCAGGCGGTATAGCAGCCCTATTTTTAGCGCTGAACCGCCTGAAAAACGTGTCGGTGTGAAAGGGGCCTTATAGCTCTCTCCTGAACTGTTCCTCTGTTATCAGCCTGAGAACTCCTGACAAATACTCAGACTTTTTAGACAAAAGCAGAATGAATCTTTTGTCAGAGGAGGTTGCTAAAATAGAGTAGCAGAGAGCAGGTCCTATTAGAAAACACCTCTGAGAGTCTGTCTGTAAGGAGAGGGGGTGTGTGCCTTTCCTCCCATCAGCAATGTTAGCTATCTTGGCTGTATGCCCAGACATCACACTCTGTGTTAATAGGGAAGAGAAAATCTCCTAAGATGATCTGAACTTTCTAAACGGTATATAAATGTGAACACAGCAGATATACATATAAAACCTATGTAGGGAGATTTGGTTCATCCCTGTGTATCATCTGAGGCTGTTCACTTCACTGGGTGTATGGAGGGTTTACAGATAGCAAAAATCTATCTCTAAGTTTTGAGTTTTTTTTTAGGATTTTGTTCTTTCCACTGCTGTTTCCCTTGAAATAAGGTAACACTGATGTCCTGCCATGCTCCACAATTATATTAGTATGCATGCATGGGTGATACTTGCATACATACGGACGTCACAATCCTTAAAGGGACCATTCTACCATGGCTACATATCTGCCACCATTCTATAGCTAAAAAAAGGGTCAAATGTGATATAATATAGCAAGCTTTTTTTATTTTTTAATAAAATGTGCTTGAATACTCCACCTATTCATGCCCATACAGGGGCGGACTGACAACTCATGGGGCCCCCGGGCAAAAGAAAACTATGGGGCCCCTGTGCTTACAGATGGCCACCACGCCAGGAGGCAGTGTAGAGGGGCAGCTCAAATCTCAGGATTTTCACATCAGAAGCATGTCGGTTTCAGACATATCAGGGACAGATGTAAAAACAACATAGATTTTTACATACTGTCCCTGGTTTTACTGAGCATGTCAACCCTGATGGGGCCCCCTAGTGACATGGGGCCCTCGGGCAGTGCCCGAGTGACTCCATGGTCAGTCCGCCCCTGTGCCCATACACCTCTTTGGGATAATTCCTGCTTGCTGGAACTACTTGCTGTGCCCGATTTTTGAATTGTGGTTTAATGGAGTCATATATGTCTCCCATGTACTGTACTTTCCAGCAGAGGTACTAAATCGTTTCAGGATCTTAAGACTGAATTTCAGTTTCCCAACTCCATGTTTTTCCATTACCTTCATCTCTGCCACATGCTATATACACCCAATTGCTATATACACCCAATTTGGGGACTCCAATCTCTATTCCTTTATACCTGTTGGACGTACTCCCTGATACGAATACTAAAAAACAATGTCCAGTTATTATAATAACCTCCTCTTACCACCAGCTTTTAATTTAGCTTACCAATTGAAGACTGGCTGGGTGGCGGACGTAGGGAAGCTGGAGGATGAAGACTGGGTTGACGTGTTGGAATTCTGCAGACTGGTCTACCCAAAACTTTTTGATTGCCTCACCCACCTATATATTTTGCATAGAACGTATCCAACTTCCATTCATCTAGCTAGGTACCGGCCGCATCATCTCGTGCTCCAGATGTGGTGAGACCAGCGGCACTTTTTATGACCTGATATGGGCATGCACTGGCATCCAAGGCTACGGGTCACAGGTGGTTGGTTTCTACATGACCAAATGGGCTCCCTAATCAAACCTTTGCACTAAGCAATGTCTTCTGTTTCTTAGAGCAAACAGAAGACAGTCCGGATAGTGACAAACATTTCCATATTTTCTTGCAAAAAACACTTTTCATGGCTAGAATGTTGATTGCTTGGGTTTTGCTCAGGGCATCACCACCAACTGTCCTAGATTGGGTGGCTTCCATTAATCTCATGCTGTCATATAAGAAAGTAATTTACATTCATTTAGGATGCCCAGCTAAATATCATAAGATTGTGACAGTTGACTAGATCAAGCCTCTACTTGCATAGGCATTAATCTGTAGATAGGGGAGTGTCAACTCTCTGTGTACATTACACTAATTGCTGTATATACTTAATTTAAAGTGTTATGAGTCATGGGCTATTTTTTAAATGGTACCATTGCTGACTGAATGCCAATTTACTACTGTAATATATGGATATAGGCAGTGCTTTTTTTCTCAGACAATAGGTGCAGGAATTCCCCCTTTCCGGGTCACCCCTTTTCTCCGCCCCCTACCCACCTCCCAGTACTGCCCCTTTTAGACAATCTAGAACCAAGTATATATTTGTGGTGCTAAGTAATTTGTATGGAATTTGGTAATGATATCAAGAAAAGCAGTAAAATAGATCCCCTGCAGCCAGCAACCATAGATCCCCCTAACAACAATGGACCACCCACAACAAAATCCCCCCCCCCCCGCAACAATAGACTCTCAGCAGCATCAACACCCCCCTGCATTACTGTAATAGACTCTCTGGCAGTCATCAACAATAGACCCATCCCACAACTGACCCCCCAGCAACAATAGACCCCCCCTGCAAAAATAGATCCACAGCAGTGAGCAGCACACCCCAGCACCCCTTGCCATTACATAGTCAGTCCAGGAGGTGCCGGAACTGCGTTCCCCCGCGTTCCCGCTGAAAAAAAGCCCTGGATATAAGTATTGCATGCCAAGGCCTTTTTTTACTTGATCCTATTGCTGAGGTACAGGCCTATTATTTGCAATAATTATGTTTTCTATATGGGAATCATCCTTTCTTCTGTAGTAATTTATAGTGGTGTTTATCGCACGTTTTTTTCTAATTAAGATTTTGTTTGATTGATAAAATGTGTTATTACAATTTTCCAGGGTTGAATTTACAGTTGGCGACAAGCCCATTAATAACTTTCGAATGATTGAGAGACATTACTTCCGTGAGCAGCTCTTGAAGAGCTTCGACTTTGAGTTTGGATTCTGTATCCCCAGCAGTAAGAACACATGTGAACATATTTATGAATTCCCACAGCTTTCAGAGGATCTTAGTAAGTGTCTTTTCCTTCTCCATGATAAACATTGATTAAGTTTTTTCTTTATATATATAGTCATTGCCACAATGGGACTTAAAAGCACATTATACTATTGTGAGAGACTTTGGGAACAATTTCTGTGAAAATAAACCCTAAATGTAATGGGATCTTCATTAAAGTCATTAGTTTAAGGAGTCTGTCTTTATAATAAAGTTTTTTTTTTAATATAAATATTCTGAAATTGCAAGGTAAAATAGTCAATGCACGGACATATGCAATACTATGGATCGATTTATAAAAAAATAGCGTCAATCATATGCAGAGCTGTCCCAAATCTTTACCGTAATTTCCTTTTTTATATTTATTTCCTCAAGTGGTCACTGCCATCTAGTGGCAAGAATGCAGTGTTTTCTTGATTTGAGGTATTTGAGGAAAATAGGAGAAAAACATATTGGACAAATCATGGGGAAGATTTGTGATGGCTGTGTAATGTTTGTATTTAAAGCCGAAACTTTGAATTTTGAAAAGCGTAGGGAAAGGTTAACATCAGTGTTCCATTGTGTAGATTTTAAGTGGAAATTCTCTATTAGATACCCAATTAGATTGCTTCTCTTCTATTTAAATGCTATATACAGTATCTCACAAAAGTGAGTACACCCCTTACATTTTTGTAAATATTTTATTATCTTTTCATGTGAGAACACTGAAGAAATTATACTTTGCTACAATGTAACGTAGTGAGTGTACAGCTTGTACGCCAGTGTAAACTTGCAATTCCCTTAAAATAACTCAACACAGCCATTAAATTTTAAACCGCTGGCAACAAAAGTGAGTACACCCCTAAGTGAAAATTTTGAAATCGGGCCCAATTAACCATTTTCCCTCCCTGGTATCTAATGAGTCACATAAGGTCTCAGGTGTGAATGGGGAGCAGTGGTGTGTTAAATTTGGTGTTGTCATTCTTACTCTCTCTCTTACTGGTCACTTAAAGTTCAACATGCCACCTCAAGGCAAAGAACTCTCTGAGGATCTGAAAAAAAATGTTGCTCTACATAAAGATGGCCTAGGCTATAAGAAGATTGCCAAGACCCTGAAACTGAGCTGCAGCACGGTGGCAAAAACCATACAGCGGATTAACAGGACAGGTTCCACTCAGAACAGGCCATGCCATGGTCGACCAAAGGGGTTGAGTGCACGTGCTCAGCAACATATCCTGAGGTTGTCTTTGGGAAAGACATTTGAGTGCTGCCAGCATTGCTGCAGAGGTTGAAGGGGTGGGAGTCACCCTGTCAGTGCTCAGACCATATGCCGCACACTGCATCAAATTGGTCTGCATGGCTGTTGTCCCAGAAAGAAAGCCGCTTCTAACGATGATGGATAAGAAAGCCTGCAAACAGTTTGCTTAAGAAAAGAAGACTAGGGACAGGGATTACTGGAACCATGTCCTGTGGTCTGATGAGACCTAGATAAACTTATTTGGCTCAGATGATGTCAAGCGTGTGTGGCGGCAGCCAGGCGAGGAGTACAAAGACAAGTGTGTCCTGCCTACAGTCAAGCATGGTGGTGGGAGTGTCATGGTCTGGGGCTGCATTAGTGCTGCTGGCACTGGGGAGCTAAAGTTAATTGAGGGAACCATGAATGCCAACATGTACTGTGACATACTGAAGCAGAGCATGATCCCCTCCCTTCGGAGACTAGGCCGCAGGGCAGTATTCCAACATAACAACCCCAAACACACCACCTCCAACACGACCACTGCTTTTCTAAAGAAGCTGAGGATAAAGGTACAAAGCATGTCTCCAGACCTAAACCCTATTGAGCATTTGTGGGGCATCCTCAAACGGAAGGTGGAGGAGCGCAAGGTCTCTAACATTCACCGTCTCTGTGATGTCTTGGAGGAGTGGAAGAGGACTCCAGTGGAAACCTGTGAAGCTCTGGTGAACTTCATGCCCAAGAGGGTTAAGGCAGTGCTGGAAAATAATGGTGGCCACACAAAATATTGACACTTTGGGCCCAATTTGGAAATTTTCACTTGGGTATGTACTCACTTTTGTTGTCAGTAGTTTAGACATTAATGGCTGTGTGTTGAATTATTTTGAGGGGACAGCAAATTTACACTGTTATACAAGCTGTGTACTTACTACTTGTAGCTACTCACTAAATTGCAGCAAAGTGTAATTTCTTCAGTGTTGTCACATGAAAAGATATAATAAAATACTTTCAAAAATGTGAGGGGTGTACTCACCTTCGTGAGATACTGTACAAAATAAAAATAAAAAAAATGGCTTCTGACACAGTGGTAATAAACTCTCCTTTTTTATTTTTAACTACTGGTAAGCTTATAATTAAGCTTACCCGTAGGTTAAATGAATATCTCCTAAACATGCACCGTTTTAGGAGATATTGTAGCAAGCAGCCGGCGGTGATGTCACTGGCACATGCGCTCTAAAGGAATGGCATGCCTGTGCTGTTCTTCAGAGCTCCATGCCACAACTTCATCGCAGCTCGGTCATTCAAGTGTCCGCAGCCCATGAACCTGGAAGGAAGACCGGTTGAAGATGGAAGCTCTGTCGGTGGTGACTCCACGTCGCTGGAGAGCTTCATATCAAGGTAAGTCTTTCATAATGTGCTAGTATGCAGTGCATATTGGCACATTATGCCTTTTACCTTGCAGGGAGAGGTGTTTTTATTTTATCCTGAACGATTACTACTGCTTGAAGTGTTAGATCACCTGATGAATACATGCTTGTTCTGAGTCCATGACTCCCAAAACAGTGAAGCAATGATATTCATGGTAGCTAAATAGCATGCAAGGTTCCCTTTAAAGCAGTCTTATTGTTAAAGGGAACCTGTCAGGATACAATTATGGAAGCTAGCGTTGTTGAATCTTTAGAGATCAGAGAACCCATTTCTGAAATTGTATTGGTTTTCTTCTATGACAAATTAACTACAAAAGGCACTTGGGAAAATGAAACCATCAAACACTGTAAAACCAATGCTGGCTTTTTCCTCCGACTAGAATACACATTTTCTTACTACAATTTTAAAGCATTTAACAGGATAATTTTGTTTTGATTTTTTTGTTTATATGCCTTAATTCTTTTTTCTTTTTTTCTTACCCTACAGTTCGTGAAATGATCATCCATCCCTACGAGACTCAATCAGACAGTTTCTACTTTGTGGACAACAAGCTAGTGATGCACAACAAGGCAGATTATTCATATAGTGGAGGCCCTTGATCCTATTGTAGGAGGGAACCAATCACAGAGCATTGAAAACAATCCCCCTTCCCCTAGCAGTTATACAAGGGATTGTGCCCAACTTCCTGTAGGAGAATCCATCCGGGATCCAATATTCTGTTTGCTAGTAGGAGTTCTAAGACTGAGCCTAAATCTGCCCCTACCTGCCCTAGAGCCTTTTTAGCACATCGAAACCGTGCAAGGATCTTCATATATCTTCACATGTTGGCAAGGATGACTTTGAAATGAGACAAGTCCCCTAAATAAGAACGTGGTCTTTGTACCAGAACGTCTGAGCAATGCCACTAGTTTTATAACCATCAGCGATGCATTGAGCTTAGCAAATGTTTTCCTGAAACAAGGACTGTTGTGAAACATTACTTTTTTTTTTTTTTAGGACCATCCTTGCTGATATCCCACAGGCCATTCATTTTAGGAACAACCATTCCCATGTTACTTGGACCAAATCATCTTAGGAACAGGTTTTCTTGTATACCTTGGGCTATACCAGGCCTCTTCTGTGTCAAGCACCAACCGCACACATGGAGCTAAAATGTCTTGTAAGCTTGGACCAGACCATAGTAAAGGGAATCCAAGCCAAAGATCTAATCGGTTCTTCCTCAATAGCTTCTTCTTAACAATCTGTTTAATGAATTGTGATACTAGGGTTTTTGTCAGGCTTTTCTCTACTGATATAACAGAAGTGTAAACTAGGCATTTGGAAGCATATATAGTGATGCAAAATATAAAATAAAGTGGGAAACTGACATTTTTTTTTTCAAAACAAGGTCAACTGTATTATTTAAAAGGTATAATCGGTGTCAGTGGTGTATTTTTAAAGGGCAACGCAGCCAAACGGCTAGATACACTATTGCAGCATAGGTGTAGAGACTTTTATACCTGCCATATGAATAATTTGTAATGTAATGAGTGTACACTTTGCTGTGCTACATGGCTGCTTACCATAAGGAGATACTGTCCAGTCTGCTGTGTGGACTACAAGTAACAGCTGGTAATGCTTGTTGAAAACGTAAGCACAACCCCCACCTTTAAGCAGGCACTATACATTTTTGCAGCTTAATGTAAAGAGATTTTACATAATCACTCCAGCTGAGTTAAAGAATAATCCTACAACAAAGAATACACATTGGGGTTTATTAACTAAAGCTAGAGAGGGCAAAATTTGTCACAATTCTGCGTAGAAACAGCTTCCAGGTTTTATTGCTAAAGCTTAATTAAACTAGCTGAGGTTAGAAGCTGATTGGTTTCTCTGCATAATTGTGACAAATTTTGCCCCTTCTAGCTTTAGTAAATAAACCCCATAAACTAAAAGGAAATTCTAATCCATCCCCTGGAGATGCCCTTTAGGCTGGGTTCACACTGTTGCGAACTCTTTTGCGAATTTGAGCCGTTGCGATCGCTCAAATTTGCAAGTCATTAAAATAACATTGTTTTCCATTAGTGCGATTCACATCAGTGCGGTGCGAATCTAAGCTGTGGGAAAAAAGGGTCCTGTGCGAGTTTGATCCGTGTGCGATGCAAATTCAGCTCTATAGACTGGCATTCCCTGAAATCGCTGTAAAATCGCACGATTTTGATATCTCAGCAGTGTGAATCTAGCCTTAATACTGCAAAAGTCGACTATAGCCCACATCAACTTGGTAGCAAATGCCTTTTTTTTCAGGTGTACTAATGAATGAGTTATTGCACCTAACTGGTCTAGATGAATACTAAAAGTGAAATGTAATCAAATAGTCTTTTTGATTTAAAAAGACAACTTTCACAGATGCAGTGCCTTGAAAAAGTATTCACACCCCTTGAAATGTTTCGCATTTTGTCATGTTACAACCAAAAACGTAAATGTATTTTATTGGGATTCTATGTGTATCCCTCCCTGTCCCCTCCGAGGCTGCCAGAACTGAACCATAAAAACGGTATATATCTTTTGTGGCCCCCCAACAAATCCCAGAGCACCGCGTGGCGCTCAGGGATTCGTTGGGGGGCCACAAAAGATGTGTATATATATCCAAATTACCCATGGGGTCGTATTAAACCCAGAACATGGGCCGCCATTGGCCCACGGGCTGAACTTTGGACATGCCTGGTATAGACCAACACAAAGTGGCACATAATTGTGAAGTACAAGGAAAATGATAAATGGTTTTCAATTGTTTTTTCAAATTTGTGAAAAGTGTGGCGTGCATTTGTATTCAGCCCTCCCCCAGTCAATACTTTGTAGAACCACCTTTCGCTGCAATTACACCTGCAAGTCTTTTTGGGGATGTCTCTACCAGATTTGTACATCTAGAGAGTGACATTTTTCCCCATTCTTCTTTGCAAAATAGCTCAAGCTCTGTCAGATTGGATGGAGAGTGTCTATGAACAGAAATGTTCAAGTCTTGCCACCGATTCTCAATTGGATTTAGCTTCTGGACTTGGGCCATTCAAACACATGAATATGCTTTGATCTAAACCATTGCATTGTAGCTCTGGCTGTATGTTTAGGGTCATTGTCCTGCTGGAAGGTGAACCTCCGCCCCAGTCTCAAGTCTTTTGCAGACTGTAACAGGTTTTCTTCTAAGATTGCCCTGTATTTGGCTCCATCAACTCTGACCAGCTTCCCTGTCCCTGCTGAAAAAAGCATCCCCACAACGTGATGCTGTCATTGCAATGTTTCAAGGTGTTGTGTTCAGGGAGATGTGCAGTGTTAGTTGTCTGCCACACATGGCGTTTTGCTTTTAGGCCAAAAAGTTTAATTTTGGTCTCATCTGACTAGAGGACCTTCTTCCACATGTTTGCTGTGTCCCCCACATGGCTTCTTGCAAGCTGCAAAGGGGGCTTTCTTTCAACAATGGCTTTCTTCTTGCCACTCTTTCATAAGAGCCAGATTTGTGGAGTGCACGACTAATAGTTCCCCCACCTGAGCTGTGAGGAAAGAGAGAAAGTTTGGTCGTGGGCACATTGAATGAGGCCAATCACTATATAGAGTAAGCATATGAGATATTAATATCCCACATGCTTACTCTACTGTATATAGTGTTTGGCCTCATTCAAAGTCTCCCCGACCAAACTTTCTCTCTTTCTGTTCAAATTTACGATGGGGACCAATTACTTATGGTGCCTTGGACCACATCATTCTCTCCACCTGAGTTGTGAATCTCTGCAGCTCCTCCAGAGTTTCCATGGGCCTCTTGGCTGCTTTTCTGATTAATGCTCTCCTTGCCCGGCTTGTCCGTTTAGGTGAACAGCCATGTCTTGGTAGGTTTGCAGTAGTGCCATACTCTTTCTATTTTCGGATGATGGATTGAACAGTGCTCCGTGAGATGTTAAAAGCTTGGGATTTTTTTTATAACCTAACCCTGCTTTAAACTTCTCCACAATTTTGACCTGACCTGCCTGGTGTGTTCCTTGGCCTTCATTATGCTGTTTGTTCACTAAGGTTCTCTAAAAAAAACTCTGAGGGCTTCACAGAACATCTGTATTTATACTGAGATTAAATTCCACACAGGTGGACTCCATTCACTAATTAGGTAACTTCTGAAGACAATTGGTTCCACTAGATTTTAGTTAGGGGTATCCGAGGAAAGGGGGCTGAATACAAATGCACGTCACACTTTTCACATATTTATTTGTAAAAAAAATATGAAAACCATTTATCATTTTCCTTCCACTTCACAATTATGTGCCACTTTGTGTTGGTCTATCGCATAAAATCCCAATAAAATACATTTACTTTTTTTTTGGTTGTTACATGACAAAATGTGGAACATTTCAAAGGGGTATGAATACTTTTTCAATGCACTGTACATATGTACAAGTTTAAAAATTTCTCAGGAATGCTATAAAATGTCATAGACTATTTCCAATTGTCAGTTAAAATACGCAGCTGAGGGTCTCTGTAAAGTATGTGTTCATTTACTCATAAAGAAGCGCAGGATGTTTCCGTTTTTAATTCATGATTCATTTTTAACCCATGTCTAAAATGTCTACTGAAAAATGATTGCAGTCTCCTCAGTCTTTATTTTCTTGTTACTCTATAGCCATTAACTGCAAAAGATGAGTTGAACATGGAATCGGAAGGGCCTACCAGATGTCTGCTTCCTACAGATTTTAAATGTTAAAAATATGGAAACCAGCAGGATATATTGTTTAAGCAGACTTAGGCCTTGTACACACGATAGGATAGCCAGAGGACAACGGTCTGAAGGACCGTTTTCATAAGTCCAAACCGATCGTGTGTAGGCCCCATAGGTTAAAAAAAGAGAACTTGCTTTCAAATTTAACCGATGGACTGGTAACCGATAGGTCAAAACCGATCGTTAGTATGCAAAAGCATCGGTTAAAAACCCGCGCATGCTCAGAATCAAGTCGACGCATGCTTGGAAGCATTGAACTTCGTTTTTTTAAGCATGTCGTTGTGTTTTACGTCACCGCGTTCTGACATGATCGTTTTTTTAACTGATGGTGTGTAAGCACGACGGACCATCAGTCAGCTTCATAGGTTAACCTAAGACGACGGTCCTTCAGACCGTTGTCCTCTGGCTATCCTATCGTGTGTACAAGGCCTTACATTCAGATGTATTTGTCTTGTTAAGTACATATACTGTATGTAATGTGTAAACCTAGTACAGTATTTTTCTTAACAATGCCACATCTGTAACATATGATCATGCAGTAGTCTTTGAGCTTGTGTAGACACATGTGTTTTTTTTTTTTGCATTTGGTGTGCGTTTAATTTGCACATTAAACACAGGTGAGCAAATTTTAATTTTCTTCAATGGTAAAGTGTGGATGGCAGATCTGATGCCCTATTAAGATGTTTTTTTGTTGCATTGCAGGCAAAGCAGGGCAAAGGCAGCCTATTTCTGTGCTTCATTTTCTAAAGTGTGCATTTAAAGAGGTTGTAAACCTCTGAAAGAAACCCTGGCTACATGCAGTGGAAATATCTCCCTAACTGTACAGGTTTAGGAGATATTTTTAATACCTAATGGGTAAACCTTATTATAGGCTCACCTATTGGGTAAAAATGTTCAGAGGAAGTTTACTACATCTTTAAAGGGCAACTTCTTTTTACATTGTCTGTCTACATGAGCCATTTATGTTGTTGGCTTTGTTTATATGTGTTTTCTTGTACAGTTCAACCCCTTGCTGCTGCCTCACTCCATGACCAGGCAGTGTAAAAATCAAGTACACTTTCTTATGTCTCTAACCATGTGACCTGCTAGTATTAAAATCTGGCAGTCTTGAGGCCCGTACACACGATCAAATTTTTTTGACGGGAAAAGTGTGACAGGCTTTTGTCGGAAAATACGACTGGTTGTATGCTCCATCGGACAATTGTTAGATTTTCCGACAACAAATGTTGGATAGCATGCTTTAAAATTTTCCGACAACAAATGTGTGCTCTCGGATTTTCCAATCGTGTGTACAGAAGTCCTTTGGGAAAAAATCAAAAGTGCAAACACGCTTAGGCAAAGTCCTTGACCGGAGTTCAGGGACTTCTTTTTTTTACTTCTACTAAGAAGTGGTATATAAATCTATATATACATATTTTTTAGGGGGGGGGAGGAAACTACTGCATTTGTATACTGTGAAATGTCAGTTTAGACTTTCTAAGTTACTGACAAGTTTGCTTAAAAACAAAGAAAACCTAATGCAGAATCATATGGACAAACAGGCAATGAAAGAAAAAGAGCAAAAACTGAAAGTGATATTAAAGGCTTTTTTTTTTTTAAATACTCTCATAATCACCTGTTTTGCACAAAGCAGCCCAAATCCTTCTATTCTCAGATCCCTCGCTGACTCTCTTGGCCCCTCTCTCCTGCCAAGTACCCCCAAAGCAAGTAGCTTGCAATGGGGGCATTCAAGCAGGCTTATTTTTGAGCCACGGCCCTGCGTGTCCATTCACACACAACCGTGGCTCAACCTATCTCCTCATTGGTTCACTAGCTGTGATTGACAATGGCTCCCACTTCTGTCTCAGCCAATGAGGAGGGAGAGTTCTCTGAGAGCAGAGACTCTTGTGCGCATTGCTGGGTCGAAAGAGGGCTTAAATAGGTATTGGGGGGGGGGGGGGCTGCAGCACAGAGAAGGTTGTTTACCTTCATGCAAAGAATCATTGAGAGTAAAAAAAAAAACTTTGAGCCTTTACATCCACTTGACGTGCAAGATGCCTTTGTCAATACTCTTATAAATAACCACAAAGTTACTTGGATAGCAAACATTTGATTTTCTGTGCAGATGTGGTAACTTCTACATACAGAGTTGTGACTGTCATTTGTAGATCTTTCTCAATGTAACTTTTTTGTTTCAGATCTGCCAATTCTTTTAACATGAGTTGTGCTAACTTAGGATACAAGTTGATACAATACATCTTAGTTATACACCTTTACACAAGTTGTTGTTGTTTAAAAAAAATAAATGGTAAATTTGCACACTGTGGTGCAACTATATTTTAGGCTGGACCGAAATTCATCCTGTGAGTATCAACCATTGGTATTATTACCGAGGCACAAAATCATAAATATTCACAGTTCAACCAGCAACATGGCGTTCCCAACCTGGAGTTCTTAGTTGATGGGTAGTCGGCATACACTGTGTATGCAATGAATACATGTCTATGTGTAATGCAGAGTAGATATCTTGAGTTGTATAAGAGATTTCCAATAAGTTGCTAAATCTGAGGTATGTCAACTTTTCTAATACTTGGTTACTGTCTGTCTGTTGTATATTTGTTCTGTTGGTTAATGACATTTTTCACATGTTTATTGGCTAGGCCTTCATAGGATGCCTGTGTTATTAAATAAATACAGTTTCTCAATAGATTGTTGGGTATCACTGTGTGGTACAATATCACTAATAAACAATGGACAGTGTCACATGAATTAATGTGACTAACTTGTGGTGATCAGACTTGTTGCTTTGATTTAGGCATTCTATTTTGTTGTAAAATTCTGGCCACTACAGAGAAAGGCTAGAACCCTTTTTAACCACTTAAGGACCGCCTCCTGCACATATACGTCGGCAGAATGGCAGGGCTGGGCACATCCACGTACAGGTACGTCCTCTTTAAGTGCCCAGCGGTCTGAAGCTCCATGACCGCAGGACCCATGGACCCGATCGCCGCTGGAGTCCTGCGACCGGTCCCTGGAGCTGAAGAACAGGAAGAGCTGTGTGTGATCACAGCTTCTCCGTTCTTCACTGTGGCGCCATCATTGATCGTGTGTTCCCTTTTATAGGGAAACACAATCAATGACATCACACCTACAGCCACACCCCCTACAGTTAGAAACACAAATGAGGTCACACTTAACCCATTCAGCGCCCCCTTGTGGTTAACTCCCAAACTGCAATTGTCATTTTCACAGTAAACAATGAATTTTTAATGCATTTTTTTGCTGTGAAAATGACAATGGTCCCAAAAATGTGTCAAAAGTGTCTGCCATAATGTCGCAGTTATGAAAAAAATCGTTGATCGCCGGCATTAGTAGTAAAAAAAAATAATAATAATAAAAATGCAATAAAACTATCCCCTATTTTGTAAATGCTATAAATTTTGTGCAAACCAATCGATAAACGCCTATTTGGATTTTTTTTTTTTACCAAAAATAGGTAGAAGAATACGTATCGGCCTAAACTGAGGAAAAAAATATATTTTTTTATATATTTTTGAGGGATATTTATTATAGCAAAAAGTTAAAAATATTGCATTTTTTTTTCAAAATTGTCGCTCTATTTTTTGTTTATAGTGCAAAAAATAAAAAACGCAGAGGTGATCAAATACCACCAGAAAAAAAGGTCTATTTGTGGGGAAAAAAAGGATGCCAATTTTGTTTTGGGAGCCATGTCGCACGACCGTGGTTAAAGTTATTTTTTGGTCTGTGTAGCTGTTAGGGAGATTTCCACAAATTTTCCTGTTGAGGAAACTCCTTCCGAGTAGAGACTTAGTCGAGAATAAAATCTTGACAATGGTTCTAATCTTTCCCCACTATTCTAAAAAACTTTTTATATTGTAGTCTCTGATCTTATTGGAGCAACAATGCGGACACAGACAGCAATACAAAACTTGACACATTCTATCCCTAAGCAGGGGTTAAAAAACACCACCTGGTTGCAACACTCATCTCCTCTCCAGTGTTGTTCTTTTCAATACTTTCTTTCTGTTGCCAAATAGTCCTAAATGCCCATACACACGATTGGATATTCCGACAACAATTGTGTGACGGACATGTTTTGTCGGATAATCCGATCGTCTGTATTCTCCATCGGACAATTGTTGTTGGAATTTCCGACAACAAATGTTGGATGGTCATGCTTTCAAATTGTCCGACAACAAATGTGTTCCGTCCAATTATCCGTGAAGTCTGTGGGACTAAAATCCAAAATCCATAAGACAACATTAGCAGAAGTTGCCCAAAGGGTGGTGCTAAAGAGCAGAAAAACCACATAGTTTTGTGAATGTTGGCTGAAAAAGTTCTGCCGTCTGTATGTAGAACAAGTTCATGGCCAACGCCCTTCGGACAAAAATCCACGGATTTGTCTGATGGAAGTCTGATCGTGTGTATGAGGCTTAAGTCTTCCAGATTGAGTGACGTCAAGTGTCCTTCAACCCAGAAAGGACATACTGTGAATATCAGGCCCAGAGGGGGTATTGTCACAGCGAGGCCACACTCTGCATCAGTAAAAAATGCCCACTGCCTAAAAAAGATCTGAAGAAAAAGAGTTGAGGAAAGTGGAAAAAAGGCATCAGACTTGTGCTTTTGGTATCTTAAAGATAAACTCCAGCCTTTCCACCCCAAACCAACAGATGTATGTGAATGAATCACATCCACACTGTCAGTTTGTGTGTAACTTACCTCCTTTAGCTGTATACAGCAAGTTCCTGTTTCTGTAATGTCATTCTTCATCCTCTTGGTTGCATTTCAAAGTTATCTGACTTCCTACTTCCTTCCTTTGTCAGTCCTGATACTATATCTCCCATGATCCTTTGCACCTTTGTAGTTTCAGGGCAGGCTATGGGAGTCACTTGTACCAGCTGTGGGAGTTGAAGTGGGTAAGTCTTCCGGTTACTGTGGGTGTTTCTGGGCCTTCATGGGTGGAGAAAGGGGAGGAATGGTATTGTGTTGTCACCGCCCACATTATATTCTTCTCTGCAGTGAATAGTGTGCTGTACAGCAGGTAGGGAACAAGCAGGAAGTGTAACTGCTTTAAAAACCACTTGACCTCCAGAAGATTTACTCCCCTTCATGACCAGGCCATTTTTTTTTATTCAGCACTGCATTACTCTAACTGACAATCGGGTGGTCATGCAACGCTGTTTCAGAATAAAATTGATGTAATTTTATTTCCCACAAATATCAAATAGATCTTTCTTTTGGTAATATTTGATCACTTATGCGTTTTGCATTATAAACAAAAAAGGACAGACAATTTTAAAGAAATATAAATAAAAAAAATTTACATTCTGTTCTTAAACATATCCAATAAAAAAAAAATCTAATTTCTTCGTAAGTTTAGGCCAATATGTATTCTGCTACATATTTAGGTAAAACAAAATCCCAATAAGCATAGATATTGATTGGTTTGTGCAAAAGTTATAGCGTCTACAACCTGGAATATATACTTGAATTTTTATTTATTTATTTTTATACACTTTGAAGGAATCAATGACTACTACAGTGATCAGTACTAAAATTATACACTGGCTGGGAAGGGGGTTAAAAATCTAGGGCGATTAAAGAGTTAAATGTGTGCCTAGCCAGTGTTTTTGCATATTGTGGGAAGTGCTTTTACTAAGGAAAGTCATAGAAGGGAAAGAAAATCCATCACTTCCCCATGTCAGAACGGAGCCTTGCCTTGTTTACATAGGTAGAGCTCTGTCCTGTGTGTCTTCCCGACAATTGGCAGGTGCAAGTACCTGCTGATCGGCTTCTGCCGTGACAAAACATCAGAAACACTTTGCTGACGCACCCTACCCGGAAGTGCAGAATCACGTGTATATACTGTATATGCGAGTCTGCACAGCATGGCCACCTTGTAGCAGTAAATCTGCTAATGGTGTGGTCGGCAAGTGGTTAAAGTGGAACTTCAGTCAGGAAATTAAAATGATTTTAAAGACAAAAAAATAACAAACATATTATACTTGCCAGCTCTGTGTGATGGTTTTGCACAGAGCAGCCATGATCCTCGTCTTCTGGGGTCCCCCACCAGTGCTCCTGGCTCGCCCTTCCTGCCGAGTGCCCCCTGGCAAACCACATCCTATGATGGCTAAGAGAGGGGGATTGCTTATGCCAGCAGAAGCCTTCGGACCACCGAGAAGAAGAACCCCCACCAGTGGCACCACTACAGTTCTTTTAAGCTTGAATAACTCACAGAGACAATACATTGAAGTCTTTATGGATAACAACCCGCTAGCCTACTTGGAGACCCCAAAATTGGGGCCTTGGAGCAAAGGTGGTCAGCGTGCCTGGCACGGTTTAAACTTAAGGTACATTACTGGCAAGGGAAGCTCAACGGTCATGCCGACACCCTGTCTCATTCTACAAGTACATAGAGATGGCTTCCGGCCATTTGAAAGAAACCAGACAAATAAAGCTGGACCCCAAGTGGGCACCCCGTACTGGGTGGTGGGGCAGCCTTTCCCACCTACCCCAGTCTATGACCTAGTCTCTGAGGGGCCAGACCCCATGAAAAAGAGACTGCATCGAAACATGCTGAGTTCTTGTGTGCTGGGCGGTGACTGACCCAGGAAGTCCCAACTGATTGGTTCCTGCCTTCCCTTGTAGCTCTGGTTCTGGGAGTCCAGAATGCCCAGAAACTCCATCCAGCACAATGGTCTGTACTGACATGCCTGAGGATACAACCTTGGGCCCAGGTGAGGGGTAAGCGGAATACATGTGTGACCCCTTGCCACCTGCGTCCCCATAGCCACTACCTGAAGTCAAACCTTTGCCAAGTGGCTCAGCTGAAAATCAAGAGAACCAGTGCCCTTTTCAGTTTAACCGCGGGAAACTCCCTGCAAGATATTCGGGCTATGTTTAAAATTGTTTATTGCTCTGCTAAACTATACTCTGTTGTGTTACGGTGTTTTCATGTTGTTGTGATGCTGAGGACAGCATATTTTAAAGAGAGAGTGTAGGCAGGTGGAGTCTGCTGTCTCCACTGTAGTTGCCCCTCAACCACAGTGATAATGCAGAGGGAGAGGAAGTCATGGCAAACAGGGTTTGGATCCGATTGAATGCTGGTCACCCATGTGACTCTGGTGGCCATCTTAGGTATTTTTTTTTCAGTTTTGGACAGAGTAGAGAGGGATTAGAACCTATCAGTTTTTATTACTGTGCCTCTGTTAAGGAGATTCACCCTCTATTTTAGACCCTGGCCCCTGGGTTTGGCACGCTTTATGCAAGTGGGTAGTGTGGGGAAATCTACCCCGTCTGTTAGGGACAGTAGTAGTGATAGGGAAAGGTTCCTGACAAGGAGGGAAAGCATAGGGTCCCATCTCTCTGGATACCTTCCTGATTGGGCATGCTACGGCCAGGCCGCATTCTATCCCCCCTGGACAGCTTGACTGGAACCTGCTTCTTCATCTTACTGGAAACTGAAATGCCCCATACACATGAGCGAAATTTCCGTCAGCAAAAGTCTGATGTGAGCTTTTCAACGTAAATTCTGACTGTGTGTATGCTCTATCAGACTTTTCTTAGCGGAATTTCCGCCAGCAAAAGATTAAGAGCAGGTTCTCAATTTTTCAGAAATGGAAAAAAACGTTCGTCTGTATGGAATTCCGATGGGAAAAAAACATGCATGCTCGGAAACAATTCAACGCATGCTCGGAATCATTGAACTTCTTTTTCTCGCCTCATCGTAGTGTTGCACGTCACTGCGTTCTTAACGGTCGAAAGTTCAGAGAACTTTTGTGTGACCTTGTGTATGCAAGCCAAGCTTGAGCGGAACTTCGTTGGAAAAACCAACTCCATAAGTGTGCCCTGCTGGAAAGCTTTACTAGCCGGTCTATTGCGAACTATTGCTGCATTACCTCAATACAAATTTAATATTGCACCTGACTGTGAATTATTGCCGGCATACCATGTTGCACCCCACCTACACAGTTAAGCTGTATGTATATATAACATTTGCAACTGCAGATGCTAAGTACACTGGGATATTGATCTGGTCAGTTAAGTAGCAGATGGGGAGGGGTGTATACAGAGGGGGTTGTTAATCAGTTTCAGCTGCTTTGCTGTTAATTTAAATTAACAACATGTGCACTAGATGGGCAACAATGAGACGACCTCCAAAACAGGAATGGTTTATCAGGTGGACGTGTCTGACATTTTTTTCCCTACTCATCTTTTCTGATTGTTTTTCACTAGTTTTAAATTTGGCTAGGGTCAGTGTCACTACTGGTAGCACGAGGCTGTACTTGGACCCTAAAAAAGGTTGCGCAGGCAGTCCAAATTCTCCAGGATGGCACATCAATACGTGTCACTGCCAGAAGGTTTGCCGTGTCTCCCAGCACAGTTTTAAGAGCATGGAGGAGATTCCAGGAGACAGGCAGTTACTCTAGGAGAGCTGAGCAGAGCCGTAGAAGGTCCTTAACCCATCAGCAGGACCCGTATCTGCTCCTTTGTGCAAGGAGGAACAGGATGAGCACTGCCAGAGCCCTACAAATTGACCTCCAGCAGGCCACTGGTGTGAATGTCTCTGACCAAACAATCAGAAACAGACTTCATGGGGGTGGCCTGAGGGCTCAACGTCCTCTAGTGTGCTCTGTGCTCACTGCCGGACATTTTGGAGCTCAATTGGCATTTTCTATTGAACATCAGAGATGGCATGCCCCATGCTTATTACAGATGAGAGCAGTTTCACCCTGAGCATATGTGACAGACGTGAAAAGGGTCTGGAGAAGCCACAAAGAACTTTATGCTGCCTGTAACATCGTTCAGCATGACCGGTTCGGTGGTGGGTCAGTGATGGTCTGGGGAGGCATATCCATCGGTCCATCTGATACCACCAGGTTGCACCTCAGTCTGTTCAGGAGCTCAGTGATGCTCTGGTCCAGATCTAGGAGGAAATACCCCAGGACACCATCCGTCGTCTCGTTGGGCGCATGCCCTGATGTTGTCAGGCATGCATACAAGCACTTGGGGGCCATACAAACTACTGAGGACCATTTTGAGTTGTTTCAATGAAATTTCAGCAAAATGGACTAGTTGTTGCATAATTTTTTCACTGTCTGTCTTTGAATTCAGCCCTCTGTAGGTGGATACATTTCATTTCCATCAAATGATGTGCCATCCTTTCATTCCTAACACGTTACCCAGTCCATATCAGTATAGATATCCAGCATGAGATTTTTGCCCGTTGAGATCTGATATGTTTTCAAAGTGTTCCTTTTTTGAACATTGTGCATCATACGAAATCTTTGAAGATCTTTTTCCATTTTAGTAAGATGTATTTGATTCCTCTTAATACATTTAAAAAAAGACTTGTAATTAAAATGGAGTTTCGCCCCCCCAAAAGATAATTAAAAGTCAGCAGCTACAAATACTGCAGCTGCTGATTTTTAATATTAGGACACTTACTTGCCCAGGGCGCGTGCAATGTCGGCACCCGAAGGCGATCTGTCCCTTGGCTAATCTGTCCCTCGGCTCTCGTGTGCTGCCTTGTGGCTTCACTTCCTGGTTCCCTACTGCGCAGCAATGAGTCACGCTGCACTATTTCACTGGTCCCTGCTGTCTTCTGTGACATGTGTGTCTCCCAGAAGACAGTGGGGGGATGAAGAAGGGGCTAGACATGGTGTAGATCGCTGTAGATGCCCGGAAGTGGGAGGAAATACCTGTATTAGACCCCCCCTGAAAGGTGCCAAATGTGACACCTGATTCCAAAAAGCGGAAGTTCAATTTTTGGGTGGAACTCCGCTTTAAGTGACAGACTTAATGCTTCACAAATAGAAGAAACTGCAACATCATAACCAGGGATGCCATTAGGGGGGACAGCCCATGTAGGGGGCCTAGGTGTTCCTAGGGGCCCAGACCCGAACCAATGAGATGTTTTTTCTGCTGACCTGGCACTTGCCCTGGGCCGAACAATATTATATGGGGGGGGGGCACATTTGAGCTCACCGCACCAGCTTAGCAGCTTCCCTGCCTTCTCTGGATCCACCAGCCTCCAGCATCGACTGTGCTGTTTACAGTGAGGGAGGGTAGAGTGGATGCGGCCAGCAGAGAGAGTTGCAGCAGGAAGGGGTGGGAATTCCTCCTGGCACCTGATTTGGTACTGAAAGTCTCTCTTCCCTCTGCATTGCAACTGGCTGCAATGTCTGATGTGCCCACTCACCCCACACACCATTCACTATTTTCATCATGGTGCCATAAGGCAGCTGTCTGCTGTCCTTTTAGTTCGGGTCTCTCTTTACTGGAGAAGGTTGTATAGGGGGGTCTGAGTTGGGGGTCCCCTCTGATCGCTGCCCTGCAGTCCTACCAGCGGGGGTCTGCTTCTCCTGGGGGCTCTGCGTTGGGGTCCCCACTGATCACCCTCCTGCAGTCCTAGCTGGGGGTTTCCTTTGACTGGAGAAGAGTGGGGGGGTCTTTGTGGGGGTCCCCTCTGATGACCCCCTAAAGTCCTCTTAGCTGAGGGTTTCCTTTGACTGGAGGGTCATTTGTGTGGGGCCCCCTCTGATCGTCCCCTGCAGTCCTCCTTGCTGGGGGTTTCCTCCTGGAAGGGGGTGGGCAGGAGAGTTTGTGTTGGGGTCCACTCTTTTCAGCCTCTGCAGTCCTCCTAGCTAGGGGTCCCCTTCTCCTGGAGGGCGGTGGGCAGGGTGGTTTGTGTTGGAGTCCTTTCTGATCACCGCCTACAGTCCTCCTAGCTTGGTGTTTTTCTAGAGAAGGCTAGCCTACCTGAGGGTCTCTTTTTACTGAAGAAGAGTGGGCAAGGGGAACCTCTCTGATCACCCTCCTGCAGTCCCCATGCCTGGGGGTCTCCTTCTCATAGAGGGGGGTGGGCAAAATGGTTTGGGTTGGGGGTCCCCTCTAAACACCCTCCTGCAGTCTATTTAGCTGGGAGTCTCCTTTAACTGCAGGGGGAGGGTTTTCCTCTTTATATTTGTCTGTATTCCTGGATGGATGGGAGAAGGTCTTTTTTATTTACCCCCATAAACTCCTCCTGTTCAGAGGTCTTTTTTCCTGAGGGGGTCAGTGATCCTGAATGAGAGGGAGGGGTTCCTCTGCTCGCCTCTCTGTACTTCTCGATGGTGAGGGATCTGTAAATACAGAGGGGGGGTTGTATATAGAGGTAGATGTCAGGGGGTCTTATCTAGTGGTTGGTAAGTGTCTGGGGGTCCTGTATAGAGGTTGGTAGGTTTTTGGAGGTCTTTACAGAAGTCAGTAAGTGCCTGGAGTCTTATATAGCAGTTGGTAGGTGTTAGGGAGGGTCTTGTATAGAGATCGGTAGGTGTCAGGGGGTCTTATGTAGAGGTCATTGTGTCAGGTAGTCTTATATAGAGGTCGGTAGGAATTGGGGGGTCTTGTATAGAGATTGGTAGGCATCATGGGGTCTTATATAGAGGTTGGTAGATGTTGGGAGGACATATATAGAGGTCATTGTGTCAGAGGGTCTTATGTAAAGGTCAGTAGGCATTAGGTGGTTTTATATAGAGATAGGTAGGTGTCGGGGTCCATTTAAAAGGTAGTACATGGTCCTGCTCAAAAGAGTCTACCTAGTTGTGGTGACAGGCTTCATATTTTTTGGCCAAAATATAATTCCTTACTGTTAAATCTTGAAAGCACTGATGGGTTGGAATACACTTTTAATTTTCATATATTAAGTTGTAAAAGTGCTAAATTGTAGTAGACAAAAAATTGCGCTAACCCAAAACAATAATAATAATGTGACAATAATGAACCAGAAGGCTGCAGTAAATGGTGCAATGCAAGAAAAGAAAAAGAACTACGCCAACACAAATCAACTAGCACTCATGCTAGATAAGTAGTGACATAGATAAAGTCAATCATGTCAAAAATGTCCCAAGGGGTAATAAATCTTGTTGGTGTTAACATCTGAGACAAACAGCACCAAAGTGAACATTTATAACATCTGTGAGAACCGCCACCACATGGAAAGCCTCTTACCAAAATAATAGGTATAAACAACCTTAAAAGAGATAGTCTCCATCAGTGGGTTAAACACAGGGTCCGGGAGCCACAGGACCAAATCATCCAACGGGGGATCGCTACCTCCTTCACCAAGATGGTCCGTGGATCATAGGTGACAAAAACGGACCATAGCATAATACCGGTTTGTAATGTTTATTTAGTAAAAAAGATTGTACTTACAAACAAAAATTTCATAAAAGCGTGTAAAAAAGACGCCGTCCGGCACTAGAGGAGCCCTTCCTCCTCATCGAACGCAGTGACGTCACTGTACGCCGTTCCAAACGTGTTTCGTCATGGGTTGACGTTTTCAATGGGTGCTGTTCGTCTCAGATGTTAACACCAACAAGATTTATTACCCCTTGGGACATTTTTTACATGATTGACTTATATGTTTATCTATGTCACTACTTATCTAAAAGTGCTAAATTAAAAGTGGGTACACTGAAGGACTTAGTAGGCTGGCTGGCCAGCCCGGGTTTACACTGATGCGATGCGGGAACCAGTGGGATTCCAGCGCCGGTTGCTGCATCGTATTTCTTCTGTGGGCAGTTCACACTGCCCTCTGCGAACCGCTGCAGGTGTCAATACATTGTTAACGACACCCCCAGTTTAGTTCACAGAGCGCAGTGTGAACTGTTAACTCGCACAGGAATCAGATTGCATAGGTGAGAACACTCATGTGATCTGATTCTAGTGCAGGAAAAACAAGTCCCTGCGATTTTTTACTGTACCACTCCAACTACAACTGTATGGCTGAACTTCTCTAATCGCCTCTGGTGTGAACTTGGGCTGAAGCAGAGAAGAAAAGCACCGTTCTCTCCTAGCAAGGATACTGAGGGTTAAATACTAAAGAGTCTTTATTTCAGATAACAAAGAGATAGGAGAAACAAAGTGGGAAAGCTGGAGCACAGATAAGCCATGGCATGAGGTTTGCAAGGAGACACAGTGAGGATCTGTATTTATATCTGACCTGGCTGGAGGGGTAAGAGTACAGAATGTACACAGTAGCTGAGTCTGCTGCTGAAGCCACTATCCGACGGCTCCATCATCCATGTGCACTGGGGTCACAAGTTCACAACACAGGAAGATAAACTGACCAGCTTTCTCACTGGTCTCCCGTCCTGTGCAGAGAGAAAGGGGGGTGGAACTGTCACCACACGCTGTATGAGAGAGAGCGCGCAACTCCAGCTAGCAACTCCTCTTCCACATCGCGCTGGGAGAACGTCTCCCGATCAACTCCACCCGCCGACGGTGCTCGCTCCCCCCCTCCCAGGCAGCCCAGCTTCTCGCCAGCCCTCATTTTCCACTCGCAAAATGCGAGTAGGCGAGTGGAATATTTGAGGAGTGCTATAGAGCTATATTGTAAATGACTCTGATCACAATATTAATACATGTGATATGAAATGATGTCCAAATCAAAGCTACACTATATTACCAAAAGTATTGGGACACATGCCTTTACATGCACATGAACTTTAATGGCATTCCAGTCTTAGTCCGTAGGGTTCAATATTGAGTTGGCCCACCCTTTGCAGCTATTACAGCTTCAACTCTTCTGGCAAGGCTGTCCATAAGGTTTAGAAGTGTGTCTATGGGAATGTTTGACCATTCTTCCAGAAGTGCATTTGTGAGGTCAGACACTAATGTGGACAAGAAGGCCTGGATTGCAGTCTCTGCTCTAATTCATCCCAAAGGTGTTCTGTCGGGTTAAGGGCGGGACTCTGTACTGGCCTGTCAAGTTCCTCCACCCCAAACTCACTCATCCATGCCTTTATGGACCTTGCTTTGTGCACTGGTGCACAGTCATGTTGGAACAGGAAGGAGCCATCCCCAAACTGTTACCACAAAGTTGGGAGCATGAAATTGTCCAAAATGTCTTGGTATGCTGATGCCTTAAGAGTTCCCTTCACTGGAACTAAGGGGCCAAGCCCAGCTCCTAATAAAAAAACCCACATCATATGCAATGCTGGCAGCACTCATACATCTATTTCCCAAAGACAACCTCTGGATATGACACTGAGCACCTGCACTCGACTTCTTTGGTGGACCATGGCGAGGCCTGTTCTGAGTGGAACCTGTCCTGGTAAACCGCTGTATGGTCTTGGCCACCATTCTGCACCTCAGTTTTAGGGTCTTGGCAATCTTCTTATAGCCTAGGCCATCTTTATGTAGAGTAGGGGTCTCAAACTGGCGGCCCTTCAGCTGTTGCGAAACTACAAGACCCATCATGCCTCTGCCTGTGGGAGTCATGTTTGTAACTGTCAGCCTTGCAATGCATCCATGAGGCATTGCAAGGCTGACAGTTACAAGCTTGACTCCCACAGGCAGAGGCATGATGGGTCTTTGTAGTTTTGCAACAGTTACAAGCATGACTCCCACAGGCAGAGGCATGATGGGTCTTGTAGTTTCGCAACAGCTGGAGAGCCGCCAGTTTGAGGCCCCCTGATGTAGAGCAACAATTATTTTTTTCAGATCCTCAGAGAGTTCTTTTCCATGAGGTGCCATGTTGAACTTCCAGTGACCAGTATGAGAGAGTGAGAGCGATAACACCAAATTTAACACACCTGCTCCCCATTCACACCTCAGACCTTGTAACCCTAACGAGTCACATGACACCGGTGAGGGAAAATGACTAATTGTGCCCAATTTGGACATTTTCACTTAGGGTGTACTCACATTTGTTGACAGCAGTTTAGCAATTAATGGCTGTGTGTTGAGTTATTTTGAGGGGACAGCAAATTTACACTGTCATACAAGCTGTACACTCATGCCGTGTACACACAACCGTTTTTCGGGTTGTAAAAAATTAAGTTTTTAATTTTTATGTCATTAAAAACGATCGTGTGCGGGCTCCAGAGCATTTTTCACGATGTAAAAAATGGGCATTAAAAATGTAGAACATGCTCTAATTTTTCACTACGTTTTTAACGTTTTTACTTTTAACGTCGTAAAAAATGGTGGTGTGTGGGCTTTAACGACGTGAAAAAAACGTGCATGCTCAGAAGCAAGTTATGAGACGGGAGCGCTCGTTCTGGTAAAACTAGCATTCGTAATGGAGTAAGCACATTCATCACGCTGTAACAGACTGAAAAGCGCGAATCGTCTTTCACTAACATGAAATCAGCAAAAGCAGCCCCAAGGGTGGCGCCATCTGAATGGAACTTCCCCTATAGTGCCGTTGTACATGACCGCGCTTTGCTAGAGCATTTTTTTTCACAATCGTGTGTAGGCAAGGCCGTTTTAACGATCGGGTTGAAAAAAACGTTGTTTTTTCTAGACCATTAAAAATGACATTTTTTACAACCCGAAAAACGGTCGTGTGTACGCGGCATCACTACTTTACATTGTAGTAAAGTGTAATTTCTTCAGTTTTGTCGCATGAAAAGATATAACAACATTTTTACAAAAATGCGAGGGGAGTACTCACTTTTGTGACATACTGTATTTACGAAATAGCTTTTTGTGCTCTTTTTGTAATGTAAAAACACAACACGTCATTTTTGTAACCCATATATTATCCATCTTGAGAATTATAATGTGGGTTTATAATACTGCACAAACATAAAAGAGTGATAGCAATACATTCAATGAGTTGTTATGGTATAGAGACAATAAAAACCACATTATTTGAAATTATGACAAAGTAGTAATAAACTAAAAAGTGCAATGGGAAATCCCACCAAAAAAGCCAGGGGTGCGCAGCCCAAAGGAAAGCAGCACCTGCTTTATGAAAGCCATGCCTATTCACATATGTTCCTAGACAAGCTGTAAGAAATATCTATTAATGCATGCATCTGAAATGTTTCTGAGTTCCTTGAATTTCCTTGTATATGGTAGGACTCTGAAATTTCCATTTCCATCTATAAGTGGCATCACTCTTCAGCTTGTTTCATTATCTCATGTGGCATCACTCATTAGCTTCTTCCATCACCTTCTCGAGCTGATTCAATCACTCATAAGTGTTTTCCGCTTTCTTGTGTGACATCACTAATCGGCTTGTCCCAACACATCGTTCTTGCCATTTTAATGAAATGAGTCTCAAATAGAAACTTTTTTTTTTTTCTTTTGCTCCCCTTATGATAAATCCTTATGAAATCTCTGGGATTTAAACAATGCATAGGTCCCGTGTGCCAGCTGTCCAGGGCACAGAATACGATACATGCTTTGAAAAGCGTGACAGATTTTAGCTAAAAGCTACAAATAAAACCTATAGTGAAACAGTCCACTGAAACAACACTTTTTGTACTGTACACAATTATTCATTCTAAAAATTATAAACTTCAAAATGATTTCATTTTGAAGGACCTAATTAACATTTTTTTTTAATATATATATATATTTTAAATTCTTTTAGCCACTTTTAGCCACGTTTAGCCTTTTAGGTAAGCATGTTATTAAAGTGGTGGCTAGACAAAGTGGAGGCACATAAATATTAGAAAAATCTAGATAAAAAAAAAAAAAGCATAAACATCAGTTAAATTAAATTCTGTACAATGATATCAAACTAACAAAATCAAAATAATTCTTATGAATTGTAATATTTTACTTTAGCTAGATTAGGACATAATGTTTAAAGAAGGGGTTCTTCAGTTTTAGCATAAACTGCTACTGTATTCTAATTCACACTGTAAATGAACGGGGATGTAACACAATGCTTAGAACTGGGAAAACGTATTGACTCGAGTATAAGCCTAGGGTGTCCATCTGCATGCCTCACTGTGCCTCACTTTGCCCATGTGTATGCCTCACTGTGTCCATTCCTCAGTGTGCCCATGCCTCACTGTGCCCATGCCTCACTATGCCCATGCCTCACTGTGCCCATGACTAGACTGACGTTTAACTTGGGAGTCTATGGAAGGGGTGCCCGGCTTTGAAATATCGGTGCTCTTCAGCCGTAGGTTCCCCAGACAACAAACTTTGCACAATTGTAGAGGAGAAATGGGGCTACATGTGTGCCAAGTTTGGGGTCCAGGGAACCTACGGCTGGCCGGGTCCCCAAAGTCCGGGAGATCAGGTGCAAAAAGGTGACTCGGGTATAAGCCAAGGGGGGCATTTTCAGCACAAAAAATTGTGCTGAAAAACTCGGCTTATACACGAGTATATACGGTAGGTGAAATTGGTGATGTCAATCAGAAGAATCGTGCACCATTGATGGTTTCAGTAGGGGGAATGGTGTCCCAAAGGCCAGATAAAAGCAAGCAAAGGACCACATCCGGCCCCTGGGCCCCTGTTTGGAGAACACTGCTCTATACCATCACTACACTGAAAACTATACAAAAGACAACACAGTCAGTTTTTTATTTTGTTTGTGTCTGGACTTTGTTTTACAGGCAGAGTTGCTAAAGCGTAGAATCCCCTTATATTAGACCCCTTTCACACTGAAGGCGTTTTTCAGGCACTAAAGGGCTAAAAATGGCGCATGTAAATGTCTCCCCTACAGCCTCAGGGTTAAAAGCTCCCTGCTAGTGGCCAAAAAGTACCGCTAAAAGGATGGTAAAGAGCCGCTAAAACTAGTGACGCTTTACCGGTAATGAGGCTGTGCTATTAGTGTGAAAGGGGTCTTACTGGTGCAGTTTCATATATATATATGTTTTAGTGTGCATAGGTGTAGCTTGAGTATAGCATAGAAAAATGCTGAGCTAATAATAGTGTCAGTCACTTTAAACTATTGCAACATGTTTGGATCCTGCGCTATTAATATATGAAGGAACAGCATTGTCCATCTCCAGGAATGAGGAATAAACAGGCGTGAGATGGATATCTCCTAATCCAATATGGGAGTTACTGTTCGGAGAGTGGATGTCATTGTTGTTACTCTCACAGTTGCCATTGTGTAGGAAGTAATGTCGTGAAGAAGGGGTTGCTGGAGATGATATAAGATTGATAGGATCCATATTGAGGCTGTCATCCTTTAGCTCCTCCCATAGATTTCCTGTTGCATAAAACATAAAGAAAAGTTATTTGGGTTTGTAAACTTTTGGCGTCACTGAGTGGCATTTTAACCAGTTTAAGACCAGGCCTTTTTCTGACATTTGTTGTTTACAAGTAAAAATCTGTATTTTTTGCTAGAAAATTACTTTGACTCCCCAAACATTATAAATATATATATATATATATATATTTTAGCAGAGATCCTAGAGAATAAAATGGCAGTCGTTGCAATATTTTATGTCAAACTGTATTTGCGTAGCGGTCTTTCAAATGATTTTTTTGGGGACAAAATACACTTTAATATTAATAATAAAAAAACAGTAAAATTATACAATTTTTTTCATAAAATGGGAAATGTGTAACGCCAAGTAAATAGATACCTAACATGTCATGCTTTAAAATTGCGCACGCTTGTGAAATGGTGACAGACTACGGGACTTAAAAATATCCTTAGGCAACACTAAATTTTTTTACAGGTTTCCTGTCTTTGAATTACGTTTCAAGCACAAACAGCAACTCCCTTCCCCTGTTCTAGCATCACTCCACATCTTACACAGGTTTCTATTGCTACAGCAAAAACACCTAAGTGAAAAACACCTGAAAAAACACCTATAATATTTGCAAATCTGCTAAAAAAAAATGCTCAATGTGTGAATATAGCATAACATTGAGTAGGCCCGTCGCTACAAGGCAGGCAAACCAACCTTGCTTGCCGCCCTTGCCGCGCTTCCTACAGCCGCCTGAGCGCTCTATAGAGAGCCTGCAGCACTGCTGCCTCGAGTCGTCACTTCCCCTTCTCTGTAAAATGGCCGGGCTACTTTTCCTTCCTCCCGTCAGCCGGACTCCAGCCGGGTACCGCGTGATACAGGAGATTCAGTTTCCTGTTCCCGGCCGGACTGACAGGAAGTGCACACTGAGTGCTCACTTCCTTTCAGTCCGGCCGGGAACAGGAAACTGAATCTCCTGCCGCGCGTTACAGACCCATGGGGGGGGGGGGAGTAAAAATAACATAGGGAGGGAGGGGGGGCCCAGGAGGAGTAAAAAGAACATGGGTGAAGTAAAAAAAAAAACATAGGGAGGGGGAGGGGGAAGTAAAAAAAACATGGGGATTTGTCCATTTTGCTTGGGGTCCCCAAATTCCTTTAAACGGCCCTAACAGAGAGTAATGTATGCATATTTGGCTATGACAACTGTCAATGGTTACAATATACAATATGGTTACAATATATTGACCTATGAATCATCTCACCATCTTCCATTCATAGATTCTGTTCGTTCTTAGAAGCTGTAGTACTGGCTTCTATGAATAAGGGAGCTGAGTGGAAAGGCTCTTGATGAGAACCTGTGACAGATCTCACAGTTCTATTAACCCCTTTTACACTTAGGCTTTAAGGCTGGGTTCACACTACTGTGCAGAGTGGCTCACTGCAGTCACTGTTCTCCGTTTCAGGGACGACGCTGGCCTGAATTTTTCATTAAATTCAGACCTGAAACTGAGCCAAAGACGCATGGGACCCCTGTGCCCCTGAGGTGTGTCAACTGGCTCCATTGAGAGCTGGTCACAGTCTCCTGTCATGTGAATTGGATGTGGCGAAACCCGCAATCAATTCTCAATAGAGTGAACCCAGCCTAATGGATACCATAAATGTGTATGTATGGACTTATTCTAAAGATACCTAGCCACTTGCCGACTGCCTAATTGTATATATAATTCATTTCTTTGATGTTAAATACTGGGGTTATGGCAGCAGCTAGCTTCCATAACCCCCCCTGTATATTTTTTTCAGTCAGGTGGTCGGCTTTCAGATAAAAGTGGTCCCAGCGACTAATTTGCTGCAAGATCACTTTAATACTGGAGCTGTCGGTAAGCACAGAGCCGATCCCTCTGATGCCTGGGCAAGAAGTCGAGTGAGGGCAAGATAGCCCCCACTCGGCTCTATGCCCTTGAAGGACCGGAGCGACTTCTGAGGTGTCATTTTTTTTATTCTTTTAAGGGTAAATGAGAGATCTGGGGTCTTTTTGATAAAAATGATAAAAAATAAATATTAAAGGGACAGTGTAAAAATTAGAAGTAAAATACCATATTTATCGGCGTATAACACGCACAGGCATATAACACACACCTTAACTTTAAGAGGGAAGTTTCAGGAAAAAAAAGGTACATTTTAAATAAAGAACTTTGAAGCAAAATAAAGGTCACGTTTTTTTCATTATCTTAATAAAATCAGCGAATAACAGTATCATACCTTGAAGTTCAAAGTCGGTAAGTGAAGGATTGAGGGCATCAATGTCAGTGCTCAGCTCCCCTTCTATCAGGTGGTCATGCATGGTCCTGGTTGGGGAATGCTCTGTAATCATATTCATATTGTGAAGAGGTGGGGTATGGGCAGGTATTGGAGAGTCCTGGGGATTAAGGGGTTGTGTATTTATTTCATCTTGGTTATCTGCTGAAGAAAAATGGTTCTGAGCCAAGCCATGGGGCTGCTGAATCATTGCTGGTGAAATCTGAGGGTAGCCATGTGGTAGTGAATTATAGCATGGTGGCTGCTTTTTTCCATGCATAGACTCAGACATCTCATGCATGGGCTGCAGGGAGGAAATGGTTTGTTCGTGCATGGTCAGCTGCATTGAAGCAGATGTATTCATTAAACCCGAGGCACTGCAAGCTAACAAGGTGGACCTGAGCTTCTCTGTTCTCTCTCCTATCAGCTTGTCAAGGTCCTCTGCGGAGAAAAAGAAAGATTTAAATTAATTAATTTGTAAAAGCCTGCATTGCTCATTGGCAGACAAATACTTCAGAGGGCCCTAGGTCTAAAAGAAAAACAATTTGTGCCAATTTTACCCAGCCATCTTTGTTGCTTTATGCCTATGCAAGGCCCATCATGTTTCCGTTCTCTTTCAATCCTTTCCTGCTCATCCATGATATTATTGTAGAGCACTCCTGTCATCACTTTCTATATAATTACCAATTTTTTTAGGGTAAATAATTGCCCAAGCTATTATAATGATCTTCAGGTGTCTCCAAACTGCGGGCTATGGACCACATCCGACCCCCTACAAGGTTTTACCTGGCCTGCATCTAGGGTCAATGGCGTATTTTCAGTGTGCACCGATTGTGGAT
This sequence comes from Rana temporaria, assembly GCF_905171775.1. Classification (NCBI taxonomy): domain Eukaryota; kingdom Metazoa; phylum Chordata; class Amphibia; order Anura; family Ranidae; genus Rana; species Rana temporaria. Next base: position 451,610,078 of record NC_053490.1, on the reverse strand, counting down.
TAATGTCATCAGAGGCTGCCTATGATTTCTGCTTCCCCTCCAACCGACACATGGACTCTATAAGGGGGGATCCTGATGTAAAGAGAACTCCAGTGTGGATTTTGCTCTGGGGCTTTGATGTTTTTTGGTCCACCAATAATTTGTACATATACAATGTGGCCCTCTTCATGAAAAGTTTGGAGACCCTTGGTATACTCCCTCTACAGAGAGGTCCCCACATGATGCCCCATTATTTTTTTTCTACTTCATTTGACCTTCTTTGCAGTCCCTGGTTTAATTTAAAAATCAAATATGTAGCTATGTAGGTGTATTTTAAATAATAGACAGAATATCAGCCAAATCCTGAAAATGGACACTAATTACGCTAGGAAATTGGACTTTAAACGGCACATAGTCAGGGGCGTCCCTAAGGGGGGGCCAGAGGGGGCCCTGACCCCCCCAACATCATGCTGTGCCCCACCATGTGCCCCCCCAAAAAAAAAAATTTTTTTTTTTTTGCGCAATTTTTGTTTTTTGCTCCCCGAGAGGGAGAGCGTCCCCAGTCAGCTCTGCGGGGGATTCCTCCCCCTCCCTCTGCTCGCCGACACTGCATAATGTGATCGCTCACACAACCAGATATTCTAGCCTGGGCCGTGTTTAAGTGTGTGCACTGCAGACTGCAGTACACTGTAATCACTGAACTACATTATCTCCATCCCTTCCCCCCCCATCTGTCTCCCTCCCCCTCTCCTGTTCTTTCAAAACATTCACAATTTACTTTCACTTTCAGTTAGGCAGATAATATACAGTGCAAAATTTCTTTCCTGCATCCACAGATTGCAGGAAAGAAACTTGCATGATTCCCCCATCAACAGACAGCGGTGACAGGGGAATATCCCTCCTGCCCAGCAATTGCATTCTCCCGACAAACAGTGATTATCACCAGTGGCTATACAGCAACCAATAGTGATAATTATAAGAGAATCTGCTCATTAATGGTTCAAATCTCAGCCAGTTTCTGCTGAACCAGCTGAGATTTAAACTGTCTATGGCTGGTCTTAGCTCCTAGGCAGCCCATACATTGATTAACACTGTGGAGTGTCGGCTTCCTGGCGTGATCGGGCATGTGGGATTTCAAACACACCCGAGCCCATCTCTATTGGTTGTAGACAGTTGAGCTTCCTGCACATTGCTTAGCAGCAGTGGACCGTTCTCTGACATGCTGATCAGGATGCAATCCAGGTGATGCTCTTAGTCAAATCCTAGTCATAATTATCAGAGATTTTATTGATTAAAGCCCACACTTTACAGGCATAGAGCCCACATGGCTGCTGATCATACGGTTGATTATATTTATGTGGTTGTACTCTTGATGCTAATAATTACTGTGTTTATTAGATCTGACTGGGAGCATCACCTGGATCACATCCCGATCAGCATGTCAACAGAGAAGGTTATACAGCATTACTGCTGCTAGGTGACCAGCTGGGGGCTCAGCTCTCTATAACCAATAGTGCCAGCCTTCCCCTGCATGCACCCATAATGTCACCAGCACTAGGTCCTAATAGACTGCCGCCGCTGCCAAGGAGACAGATGCCAGACCAGCGCTGTAAATAGCAGGGACAGGACAGCTGGGGATCCCCACTGTGGCAGAACACCAGGGCCCGGTGGCATGACAACCTTTGCAACAATGATAGTTCTCCCACTGCTTTGGACCCTTATATTTTCTTGGTGTGCTGGTGACATATATCTCTTGTTTTCTGCCACCCTGGGGGGCCCCAGTATAGTAGGAAGGGAGCTCACTGCAGAACATATGAAAGGGCCCATAGTGGGATCGTAGTAAAGGGCCCCAGGATATATATATATATATAATTGCATTTTATAGTTGGCCCCCCTACTTTTGTCCCTGTCCCCCCATGTGCCCCCCCTAAATATGAAAGCTGGAGACGCCACTGCACATAGGTACTTTATGTAAAAATCTAAGGGTTTTTATTGTAGAAATATATAAAAAACAATAGTACATTTAAGACTGTTTATATAGTAGTTATCAATACATGGCCCAAAATAATGCTTTTATATCACTTCCAACAACTACAGTTATTTTGGTAAACTCAGATGAGTAAAATACACATCCAACAAACAATGATAGTTGAATACAGTTGTGAAGTGAATAGCCTTAAAATGGGTCCAAATGCAGAAGAATTTTCTTGCTCTGCTCTACATGTTTCGCCCATCATTACGCTTCTTTAGGAGCATGGTAGTAAACAGGATGTATTGAGTAGTATAACATGAACCTAGATACCAGGGCACTAGCAATATATCTAGAGTAGATCGCCAGTCAGGATTGTAAGAATAATAGTAATAAACAGCGGCTCACAGGAAGGGATTTAACAGGCCCGTCAACCACGCCATCCACCCAGGTTTTAAGACCTTGGGCAGGTCACCATCTTTGGGCACTATTTTGGACAGGTTGTCCTTGCCCAACCTGCGCACTAGTTCTACTACCTTTGTGCATACCTTGGTGGGTTGAGTCAACTACATTTGAAAAAAAACCTTCTCTGCTTACCAGCAGACTGTGCTTTGTTTGTTACTCCGCTGTTTATTAATATGATTCTTACAATCCTGACTGGCGATCTACTCTAGATGATAGACCCTTAATTTCTTTGTAAGTAGGCAAACTTACAAAATCTACAGGGGATCAAATAATTATTTTTCCCACTGAACAGTCAGTTATCCCCGTTATCGTTGGGGATGTATTTGGTGTGTGGTTTCTAATGGATGGCTCTTTCCTAGTTTGAATGACATAATACACAGACTAGTCTGCATACCTGGTTTAGCCATGCTTTTCCTCACGGTGACAGGATCCTTTCTCTTCCACTTTTGCAGTTCTTCTTGCATCTTGTCAATCTTGGCTGGGTTCAGTGCCCATAAACATCCTTTTCGAGAAGAACTTCCGGATTTATTTTCTACTTTTTCAAAGCACTTGTTGAGGGACAAATTGTGACGCACAGAATTCTTCCACCCATCTGGAGCAGTCTAGAAACACAGGAGGTGTTTGTTAATTTTCTATTTATTTTACAGCACCCTAAACCAAAACAATAACATGCGTAGAATAGAAAACGCAGACTACACCAACAAATATAATGTATATTATTCCACAGCATCATTTATTTGTGTAATGATAATTGCATAACATTAGGCACGCCTACAATTCCCTCAATCTCTTATGTTGAACCTGGTTAACTGATTGTTGCTCCAAGAAGTTGCAAACTAGGTCATATATTACTTGTCATTTCTCCATCCCATGGACAGGAAACTAGTTTGTGCATTTCCCCCTGAATAATGAAGTGGACTGACACAATATAGCTATGGCAAGGGGGCGGGGCGGCTCATAAATTGACACTGGTGCATATGAACCATTTACACTAATGCCCTGTACACACGATTGGAGTTTCCGTCGGAAAAAACTCTAAAGTTTTTTCAAGCAGAATTCCCTTCAAGCTGTCTTGCATACACACACGGACACACCAAATTCCGACCGTCAAAAACGGTCCCGAGCATGCGTTGAATTGTTTCCGAGCATGCATGTTTTTTTCTCCGTCGGAGTTCCATACAGATGAATGTAATTTCCGTCTAAAAAAAAGAAAACATGTTCTCTTTCTAACTCAGTCAGGAATTTTCGACGGAAAAAGTCTGATGGGGCATACACGCGGTCGGAATATCCGATGAAAAAATTCCGTTGGACTTTTTCCATCGGAAATTCCGATCGTGTGTACGAAGCATTAGTGAATATTAGTAGTTATCTAGTATAGTCAGCTTCACGACTGAGGCCCCGTACACACGACCGAGTTTCTCGGCAGAATTCAGCCAGAAACTCGATCGGAGCTGGATTCTGCCGAGAAACTCGGTCGTGTGTACACTTTTCACCGAGGAAGCCGATGAGGAACTCGTCGGGCCAAATAGAGAACATGTTCTCTATTTCCTCGTTGTTCAATGAGGAAAGTTGGCCCGCCGAGATCCTCGGCGGCTTCAACACAGAACTCGACGAGGAACTCAATTTGTTTGGCACGTCGAGTTCCTCGGACGTGTGTACGGGGCCTCAAGCTAAACTTTTTTGTTTTTTGTTCTGAATAGAGCAGGGTTGGGTAAATATCTCTGTTTACTTTTTGTTGCCGTTTGTTTCTCCATGTGGGAGGTTTCTTTTTGATTTCTGCCTTTCATGGGAAGAGGTTTTTGTCAGAACAGGCAGCAAATACCAGAGCAGGCCATGGCTTTGGAAGTATGATAAGTCAGTGGCTCGGGGAGCTAATGCAATTTAGGTGGAATTAGAAAAAATGTATACAAAAAAATATAACCATCCTTATAATAAGATAAAAAGAGAAGCAGAAGCTTGGCAAAAATCACCTCAGCGTAAATACTGCAATGAATACTCAAAATATGTGCTCACTGAACATAAGGGGCCTGATCCACAAAGAACTGCCTATCTTTAGGCAGGCGTAGTGTATCTCAGATACACTACGCCGCCGTAACTTTTAGCGGCAGGTTCCTTATCCAGAAATAATTTGCCCCTTAGGTTACAACGCCGTAGTGTAAATGTGTCGGCGTAAGCACGCGAAATTCAAATGTCTGAGATGTGGGTGTGTTTTATGTTAAATCATCGTGACCCCACGTAAATTACGTTTTTTTTTACGGCGCATGCGCCGTCCGTGGAGGAATGCCAGTGCGCATGCTCGAAATCACGTCGCAAATAGTCAATGCTTTCAAAGTGAACGTAATTCACGCAAAGCCCTATTTGCGAACGTTTTACGCAAACAAAGTAAATGACGTAAAATTCAACGCTGTCCCGACGTCCATACTTAACATTGCGTACACCTCATAGAGCCAGGGGTAACGTTACGCCGAAAAAAGCCTTACGTAAACGATGTAAAAAAATGCGCCGGGCGGACGTACGTTTGAGAATCGGCGTATCTGACTAATTTGCATACTCTACGTAGAAATCAACGGAAGCGCCACCTAGCGGCCAGCGTAAATACGCACCTATGATCCGACGGCGTACTAAGACGTACGTCGGTCGGCTCTACCCCACATTCAGGCGTATCTTGTTTTGTGGATACAAAACAAAGATACCACGGCGCATCGTAGAACTTACGCGGCGTATCAATAGATACGCCGCCGTAAGTTCATTGTGGATCTGGCCCCAACTGTACGAACTAATGATATTGACTGCCATGGCTGTCTTTCATTTTTGACATATTTTTTCTGTAATGATCATTGTGATCCTAATTCACTAACCAAAGTCAGTCAGAACTTTTCTGACTTTGCTTGTTGCTGTATCAGATCAGTGAGTATTAAAGTCAGAGGCAGCCAGGGGTCTAGTATTCTCAGAAAGCAGTGTGCAGTGGTTGTCTTTTTCATAGCACGTTTGCTTTGAAGTTCTAGCAGATTTCATATTAATCATTGAGGCAGGAAAATTAACAAAAATTTTAATATGGCATATCCCTTATGTCAGGGCTTCTGACACAGGACATTAATAATTAGGCTTATTTCCTTACTTCGCTAATTATTATTTTGAAATCAAGATAAGATGCACTTTCCACTCACACTGTCTACAAACAGACTCTTGTCACTCAACAAGATGTCAAGTGCCATGCATCATTTTTATTGTTGTGTCTGTGTCTACATAATCACACATATATTCAGCCTTCTGTCAAATCGTTCCCACCCCGGATAATTACATTGAATTTTCATTCCTAGTACTGAAACACCAAGAAAGGCTCGGATTTTGAGCACAGACAATTAATTGCACTTATAAAACCAAGTAAAGACAGGTATAGATATTTTATACATAGTTACATTGCGCCATCTTGGACCAATGTCACTATGTAAATATATACCTTACCGGGCTGATTGCCCTGAAACTGAAAATCCCTGAAGTAGACATCACTGCTCTAGTGATCTCCACTTGCCTTTGGGTTCCGTAACAATTGGCTGCTCTACTGCATTCGGAACAATGGAATCGGCCGCTTAGCAAGGGCATCGCACATCGCCCTCTTCACCTCATCCAATCAGAGAACTCTTTTGCCCTGTACACACGATCGGTCCATCCGATGTAAATGGTCTGATGGACCGTTTTCATCAGTTAACCGATGAAGCTGACTGATGGTCAGTCGTGCCTACACACCATCATTTAAAAAAAAACGATCGAGTCAGAACGCGGTGACGTAAAACACAACGACGTGCTGAAAAAAAATAAGTTCAATGCTTCCAAGCATGCGTCGACTTGATTCTGAGCATGCGTGGATTTTTAACTGATGGACGTGCCTACAAATGATCGTTTTTTTCTATCGGTTAGGAATCCATCGGTTAAATTTAAAACAAGATTGAATTTTTTTAACCGATGGATAAATAACCGATGGGGCCTACACACGATCGGTTTGGCCTGATGAAAACGGTCCATCAGACCGTTCTCATCGGTTTGACCGATCTTGTGTACGCGGCATTTGCGTTTACTTAGATAATGCAAAGAATTCTGTGAATGGCGCCCAAGCTGAGTGACTGACCTTCTGGTCCACAATGCAGTAGTGCAGCTGATCTGTAGCTGACCTGGAAGCAAGTGGAGATCACTGGAGGAGTCGTGTCTACTTCAGGGATTTCCAGCTTTTAGGGGCATTATGGTATATACATTCAACATAAAATCAGCGCTGTTTAAAAGTCCTACATACCCCAGTCAATATAAATATATTTCCAAAAGTTCTTAATCTTCTTCTTCTTAATCTTTCTAAGTCCAATGTAGACCAAAGACTTCAACACAATCCTTTCTGGTTGTGGATCCCTTGTGGTGCTTCACACAATCTCGAAAAAAAGAAATGCCATTTAGTGTAGTATGTTCAACTACTTATGGCATTTTTTGTTTAGATTATTCGCCTTCTTGAGTGAAGTACCACAAGGGATTCACAACCAGAAAGGACGGTTTTGAAGTCTTTGGTCTACATTGGACTTGGAAAGATTGAAAACTTTTGGAAAGACATTTATATTGACTGGGGTATATACTGTAGGACTTTTAAACAGCTAGCGCTGATTTTATGTTGATTGTATTTCCCCACTAGAATTGTGGAGTCCTTTCAGCTGCTGCTAAGATTAAGGTATATATTGGGATAGTCCCTAGTGTGCTAAATTGCAAAGACATTTAATATAGTATATACAGTACACAGTCACATTGCCCAAGCTAAATCGATGTAACTATGTATAGAATTAATCTTTAATATATTAACCTTTTATGACCAGTGTAAAGGTAAGTAAAGTTTTGACATAGCTTAGATGCCCAGACCAAGTCTGGTACCTTCAAATGTCAAATTACTTATATGTAAGGGCTGGGATTTTTTGCATTGTCCATAAACGTGAGGAGCACTCCTCCCACTGAACATTATGCCATTCTTACATTCAGGAATCACTATGGATTCTAAATGTGGCTGATCCCTGCTAAACCTGCCAAATTTCAATCAATCTATGGCCAGCTTTAGTTAAACTGGCCTTTTAGTCACGGCCAAATGTCTGCATCTTAATGGGTTAGACAAGCCTTTCTAAGCTTTTCTAACACTGAGGATTCTTTAAAATAGTTTTCCAATCTCAGGAAATCCCTGATAATTTACACCCCAAGGTATTTAAGCATGATGGGAAGAATCATTGCCCTTACAGATAGCTAAAAAGATAGCTTAAAAGATCATTTGCACCAGTGGTTATTTATATGAAAGGCAGACATTGCTCAAGAAACCTCTAGCAACCTCTAAAGGAACCCTAAGGTTTCATAAAACACTGGTTGAGAACAGCTGTGGCTACACAATACAGTTCAGAAAATGCTTATCTGGCCATGTTTGCTTAAAGGGGTTTTCCACCTTTTTTTTAGTTCATTAAAAGTCAGCAGCTACAAAAAGTGTAGCTGCTGGCTTTTAATAAACAGACACTTGTTCCACGGCTCCAGCGACGCGCCGGCCGGCGCTCCGCTCCTCGCCCCCCCTCGCCCCAGTCTTCATTCTTAGTGTGCGCACCCGGCAGTGACAGCTTTCGGCTTCACGGCCAGGCACCCACTGCGCATGCGCGAGCGGCAGTGCGCATGCGCGAGCTGCACGGCGCCGTCCGATTGGACAGGCGCTTGCCTACAGGGAGGGGCTGTGAAAAGGCGATTAAGCTAATCGCCTTTCCAGCCCCTTGGCAGAAGGAGGAAGTGGGACAGGAAGTCCCCTTCTCCTGAAGCCCCCACTCCCCCCCAAAAAATTACATGCCAAATGTAGTGGGTTAAGCGGAAGTTCCATTTTTAGGTGGAACTCCGCTTTAAAGTGGCTATAAAGTCAGAATTTTTTATTTTTATTTTAATGCATTCTATTCATTAAGATAAAAAACCTTCTGTGTGCAGCAGCACCACCTAATACTTACCTGAGCCCATCTTGATCCAGCAATGTTGCAGGAGTGTCTCGGCTGCCCAGGACCCTCCCTGCTCGTTGGCTGAGACATTGGCTCCTGCTACAGTCAATCAGTGAGCCAATGAGGAGAGAGAGGGGGCGGGGCCGAACCGCTGCTCTGTGACTGAATGGACACACAGAGCAGCGGCTCGGCTCGGGTGCCCCCACGGCACGCTGCTTGCTGTGGGGGCAACTGTCAGGGGGAGGGGCCAGAAGTGCAGAAGAGGGACCCGAGAAGAGGAGGATCTGGGCTGCTCTGTGCAAAACTACTACACAGAGCAGTTAAGTTAAAGAAAAAAAAAACTGAGATTTTAGTATCACTGTAATAAGCCACACTAAGACGTGTGTTTCCGCTACAAAAGAATCAGTAATTTGAATTACATTTTAGATAGCTAATTAAACACCAAAACAGTGACAGATTTAAGAACAGTGAATGGAGAGACAGCCATAACAGGTGCTGCATTTTTTACTTGTTTAATAAGAACACATCTGCTTTGGGGCAGCAAGTTCAATACACATTCTTTTCTTGCCATAGTTAATGAAAATCAGCATGACAAGGTTATACGTGGAGTAGTATTTTTATAAATATCATGTGCTCACAAGTTACTCTGAAATGTTTGTGTATGTGTCAGTTTAGTCGCCATGCTCGTTTGGATAGTTAGGTGAGCTTCTGTTCAAGAAAGTTCCAATTACATTTTCAGAGCAGCATTTACCATTGCCTTACCTTGAAATAAGGAAAGTGCTCCGTCATAAAATTATAGATCTCACTCACAGGAAGGCTTCCCGTTTTACTGTTCTTCAGGGCCATAAATATTAGGATGCTTTTAAAGTAAATACAAAAAATTGTTAATAACAGAATACTAAATGACTGGTTTATAAAAGTGTGAGAGAGAAAGAGAGAGAGAGAGAAAGAGAGAAAAAAAAAAGAAGCTCAGGCAGGGGAGGGTTCAAGTGTGTAAACGGTCAAAACTTTTCCTTTTAACCTTATTTTTTGCTGTTTTTGTCTCGCTGAGAATATTTTCATCACTTTCTGTTCCAGGAACACAACAGAAAGTGAAAGGAATTTGCTACAAAGTTTGGGGAAATCCCCCCTCTTAAGCCGTTGTCACCAGGAGTTTATTTTGGGAGGTTATATTGGAAAACCTAACTAATCTTAAAAATGTCCTGTCCCCCTCCTTACACATTTTCTGGCTAACCTGCAGCAGCTGTAGGGGAGAGGAGAGAGTGCTTGACAACTGCTAGCAATGCTTGAGCAAGGTGATGTCACACACTGGGGCGGACTGACCATTCGGGCTCTCGGGCACTGCCCGAGGGCCCCATGGCACTAAGGGGCCCCGTCAGGGTTGCCAGCCTCAGTAAAACCAGGGACAGTATGTAAACATTTGAGTTTTTTTGTCCCTGAAATGTCCCTTACCGACATCCTTTTGGTCTAAAAATCCCAAGATTATAACTGGTCCACCTCTCCAGTACCTTTTCAGTGTGTGTATGTATATTCTGTGTGTGTATATACTGTGTGTGTATACTGTGTATGCATACTGTATGTGTGTGTATACTCTGTGGCCCCATAATCTGTTGCCTGGGGACCCCATAATCTCCTATTGCCCGGGGGCCCCATAATCCCCTATTGCCCGGGGGCCCCATAATCTCCTATTGCCCGGGGGCCCCATGAGTTGTCAGTCCGCCCCTGGTAACACATAGGCTCACTAAAGTGTATCTCCAGTCTGTTGCGGGCACTCCCTCCTCTCCCCTGAACCCACTGCTGGCTGACAAAAGATAGCTGGATCCTGTGGCCAGAGCAGCCTGAAAATAGTTAAGTATATACTTTTTTATATACATCTTTCTTACACAGATTAGTCAGCATAAGTGCTAGGAGGGGGATAGAGCATTTTAAGATTAGTTAGGTTTATTCAGGAATTCTACTTTAAATGATGTTAGATGTTATGGTATAGAATGGAGTTATGGGTAGAGTTCAAGATTAAATGCGTATAAGGCTTAGAGAACATGGATACTGCTGCAGGTCTTTAAAAAATATCAGTTATAAACATTTTGTAAACATACATTTTATACCTGTACGTTACGATTTTTTAAAACTAGTATGCTCTAACTAAAACATAAACAATGTGTGAAAATGTAGCCTTATGCCTTGTACACACGACCGGTTTTCCCATCTGAAAAACCGAGATTAGAGCTTTTGGCCGGGAATTTTCGACCGTGTGTATGCTCTATCGCAGGGCAGGATCTCTTTTTGCCCATCAGGAAAAAATGCTAGCGGGTAAAAAAGGTGCGTCTGTATGCTTTTCCGACGGGAAAAAAACAACGCATGCTTGGAAACAATTTGACGCATACTCGGAAGCATAATACTTAATTTTGTCGGCTCGTCGTAGTCTTTTTTGTCACCGTGTTCTTGGCAGGCAAAAGTTCACCGGACTTTTGTGTGACCGTGTGTATGCAAGGCAGGCTTGAGAGGAATTCCGCTGGGAAAACCATTGTTTTTTTATCCGACTGGAAAATCGGTCGTGTGTACGAGGCATCATTTGTAATTTCTTTCTTCCTCTACTTAAAAACATAGTTTAATAGTCAGATATTTTTTTGGATTTCTTTATATGCAGTGGAAAAAAGAATTCAAGCATTGAACTGATCTTAAATTTTGAAATGATTCCTAGGCGCAATAATTCAAGATGATGGAGGAATTTGCCCACTGGTGCATTTTTTCAAAGGAATTTAGGAGGTTGAAAAGGCATGAACAGTTCAACCTGAACGTTAGATTTTTGCTGTTAAAAATAACTTTTAGAAAGTCAAAGACAAAAATGAGTACATGTAAAGGTTGCAACAGTTTTTTTAAGAGCTGGCTTAGCTCACAAAGTACACAACCTAACAAGAGTTAAGCAGCACTGGAGTTTGGAAATCTCTAAAGCCCCGTACACATGATCGGACCTTGGTCCGACCAAAATCACATCGGCATTCCGACGGAATTCCATTGGCGTAAAAGAGAACATATTCTCTATCTAAACTCCGATGGAATTCATCGGAATTTCTGATGGGGCATACACACGGTCGGAATTTCTGATAATGTGTACCGGGATTTAGACTCTTACATTAGTCACATTCACATTTTGTTTTTGGATTCTGTCTGTCAAATCAATGAGATTTACCAGCCAGACAGACCGTCACAGTACCCAGTTGTTGGCAAATTTGGTTGATCTAAAAGTATATATTCAACAATATCAGACTGTTCAGTTGGAAGAAGAGAATAAGATCCACCAAAGATCCACCACTTTTGCTGTATTCTCTGCAAAAAGTTTAAAAGTTGGCTTCTCCACTTTATTCAGATTTAGGGCTATTTTCTGTTACCTTTGAGGCTGTTCTGTTAATAATGGATCTGGGTAACAACCATGTATCAGTTTCATGCTTATTAGTCCCCAATGTAATGGCCCGTACACACGATCCGATAATCGGATGAAAAATACCGCTTTGGAAACAATTGTAAGATAATCAGATTGTTATTGCAGAGTTTTTGAGAGTCGATCATGACAGTTCATCCGAAATTATCCAATTGGACAAACACAAAACATTTTCTCGTACGATACCAGATCGTACGCTTTTCATTTAATCAGTACAGTTGTCGTCCAAACATACAATAGAAACACACTACAACACATGACATCACTTCCGAATTTTTATTCTTTCGTACAAGAATTTTGTCACTTTAGTAACCTCTCCATTTTCAATATGAGACTAGCATGCAAAAAAAAAAAAAAATGATGATCTGTCATCCGATTTTCGGATCGTGTGTACAGGCCATTAGTCAGATCAGGCTAAGGTATTATGTCTATGGTGTAAAGCTAAGGCCTACTGTGTATTTACACAGTTCCAGTTCTGGAGTTCAGCCTTATTCTGTGCATGGCTAACAGTAAGGTTGGAGTTCAATTATTATGTTGAACTAAAGTATGAAAACAGGAGAAAAGATAAATGGGCAAACATGGAGGTGCTCTTTTTACTTGTTTATTGACATTTGGGATTTAAAGGAGTTGTAAAGGTAATTTTTTCCCCCTAAATAGCTTCCTTTACCCTAGTGCAGCCGTCCTCCACTTACCTCATCCTTCGATTTTGCTTTTAAAAATCCTTATTTCTTCTGAGAAATCCTCACTTCTTGTTCTTCTGTCTGTAACTACACACAGTAATGCAAGGCTTTCTCCCTGGTGTGGAGAAAGACTCTTGAGGGGGGCGAGCAGGAGAGTCAGGACACTCTCTAATTGCAGATAGAGAAAGAGCTGTGTGTTAGTGGGCGTCCTGACACTCCTGCTCACCCCCTCAAGAGACTTTTTCCTCACTAGGGAGAAAGCCTTGCATTACGGTGGTGAGTTACAGACAGAAGAACAGGAAGTGAGTATTTTTCAGAAGAAATAAGGAAATTTAAAAGCAAAATCAAAGGATGAGGTAAGTGAAGGAGGGTAAAGGAAGCTATTTAGGAAAAAAAAAATTACCTTTAGAACCCCTTTAATATATAAAATTTTATTTAGGAAAACAGGAAGAAATGATACTACAAGTTTCACCACTAAACAATGCATGAGTAAGAAGTAAAAATGCTTTCTTCAACAATATTTCACTATGCACACTAGGTATTAATACAATGAGACAAAATGAGAGGAGACATTCAAAAAGAGAAGATGGACCCTTCTCGAGGCTTACCTGTAGGAATAGATAGGTTTGGGGAAGAGAGGCTGTTGTGGCTCTATGCCAGCTTGTGGTGCAATCCTTTGATAAGGGTAGTGTGATGCAGAAATGTATGTGATGGGATAGCTCCCACCTGTAGAATACTGTAACAAACAAAGAGGAAACATGAGCAATGGCAAAAATATAATCAGAAAAAAGCATTGAATAAGAAAGAAAACCGTGCTCTCTCAGTCCTCAAAACAGAGATGTTTATCACTTCATTCCGAATTTCCGAGAACAGGAAGTGAATAGGCTTTTTCTGTATGTTGAGTGCTTTGGGGATTGTCTCCAGCACTTTCAGAATATACCAAAGTTGCCTTCTGGCATTAGAAGCTATGAACATGTACCTTGGTTGCCTTTGGTTGCTTCCTTCATCATCACCGAGGGGAGCAAGTAAAGAACAGTGTCAGTGACTTACAGCTTCTCTCCATTACTACTTACCCTTCTTAAGCCCAGTAGGTTTGCTTTAAGGTGATCCTGTCATCATGCAGCCACCTTGTAAAAAGAGTAGGCTAAATGCATACATGTCTGGCAAGAGGAGAGAGAAATATTTTCTCACTTCAAGAGTTCCTGGTAAGGGAGTATTTAACCTATTCTTTTTAAAGGGTGGCTGACACTAAATACTTTTCGAATAGTGACAAGGATGGTTTAAACTTTAAAGGAAACCTGTAGGCTGTTATTACTGACATTGATTTCTTGAAGTGACAGTTTCCCACCTCTCATGTTGTTCGAATATCTTAAAGCAGAACTAAACCCACCAATTTATTGTCATCCCCAATCCGTTACATTTAAGACATGTCTAGAATGGTAACGCCTGGGAATCCCGGCGGGAAAAAAAGAGAGCAGGTTTTTTTTGTCCGGCGGTTTTTGGCAGTTTTCCCTTCTGAAAAACTGCGAGGGAGCATACACACTGCCGGGATTCCCGGCCAAAAGCTCTCCTCGCAGTTTTTCTGTCAGAAAACCCGATCGTGTGTACGGGGCATGAGTGGTAATATAATACAAGGTTTCCTACAACACCAAGAACACGTTAGGTTAACAACTTAAATACTGGGCCCTTTTACCCCCTTCCTGCCAGGCCGATTTTCAGCTTTCAGTAAACCCAGCCGTGTGTACGAGAAAACCGGCGTTTTTTGGCAGTTTTCCCGTCTGCAAAACTCAGATGGAGCATACACACAGTCGGGATTCCTGAGGAAAAGCTCTCATCTGAGTTTTCCCGACGGGAAAACCCATCGTCTGTACGTGGGAAAAGTAGAGAGCAGGCTCTCGGTTTTCCCCCCGGGATTTCCGACGTTTTTTTTCCTGTCGAGAATCCCGCTCGTGTGTACGAGGCATCGGACTAACAAATTGTGTCAGACTGCTGTATTGTCTTAAAGAGTATGGCATGATAGAATGTAAAAGTAATACTATAAGGAAAGAGTAGGGGATGCAAATAATACAAAGGCTTTCTTCTAGCCCACATAACTCATAGAAGAACCTCTTGTGTACAGTTAGCATATGGTGGAAACATTTATATGGTTAGACACTTTAAATTATGACCTTGTATAGCTTTCTTGGAACTTTATACCAGCCCTGTTGACCTTTAGGCTCCATGCACACTGGCTTAAAAATCTCTGCTTCTACAGGAGTTTTGTGTTTTGCCTGTAGAAGCAGCTCAATGTTATCCTATGTGTCTATACACATTAGGACGATTATAGGCATATTTTGAGCTCAGAGTTCAGAGGCAGGGAGAAAAAAACATTCTGGTTTGCAATTTTGATTGGAGCTTTCTAACAGAAAAAACACTAAACATTCCCAAACTCTGTACAAAAACTCTCTATATGAGCATTTGTTTCTGCCAAGGGAAGTTTTTCTTTAAGGCCCAGTGTGCATGGAGCCTAAAGTAGTATTAAACCCAAAAGCAAACATTTAGATTATTGCAGATTACCAATTCTTAGAATTCTTCAGAATTTAGCTAATCAAACCCAACATCTCCATCTGTCTTTAACTGATTGGGCAAAATGAGGAGCTGCTTTCATGTGAAATGTTCAGGTGCCATGTAGGTTTGCAGTAAGCTTCAGGCAAAGATGGAAACTAACAATAAGACACACTGATAATGCAGGTGGGTGTGCTCTGCTGAACAAAATGGATGTATATTAGGAACTTGTCCCAACCTTACTTTTGCACAAAAGACCAGGGCCGCCGATAAGAAAGTACAACCAGCCCTCGTGTACTGGGTCAGGGCTCAACACTGAAGAAATGGTAGCACTCCAAGATCCAGCAAAATTCTTATTTAATAGACGAACATCCCAAGTGTTACAAACAGTTCAAATGATAGACGCGTTTCACACAAAGATGTGCTTATTCATTACCATTACTGGGTCAGGGCTCCATCAGCTCAACAGGGGGACTTGGGCAGCCTTGTTGTCTATCTATAACATGCAGGCATTTTTACATAAATGACCCGTTGAGCCAGGCTCAAATCCTTGCAAGGACTTAAATTATTTTCCTTGGGCCCCATCCATCCAGCAGAGAGGCCCAGGAGACAGGAGCAGAAAGAGGGTTTTACACACATTCCCCCTGGCTGCAGCCACCAGGAGTGTATGTAAAACCCCTCACCGCCACCGTCATAATATGTACTTAGCAGCAGAGAGTGCATGGGGGTGCTAAAAATGCAAGTTTTTACTGCCCACCAAACACAGGAATAAACAAGACCTAATAGGAAGCATCCTACTGTGCTGTGACCATTATCGTGATGATGATCACAGCATATTAGTTGCTGTTTGGCTGTCTGTCACACTGACAATCATAATTGGCATTCCCCGCTCAACAGCCACACATATACATGACTCTTGTATACGCAAGGCTTCAGAGTGGGGAATGCCTTGGCTGCTGATGATTGGTGGGACACTGTGACGGGGGAAGAGGACCCCGTCATAGACCCCATGATTTTTAACAGCAGTCTTGCAAAAGAAAGTTCATGTCCTCCACAGTATGCCACCAGGTGTTCTGAGAGAGTTTTACGCTATTTAGGGGAAGAGGACCCCGTCATAGACCCCATGATTTTTAACAGCAGTCCTGCAAAAGACAGTTTATGTCCTCCACAGTATGCCACCAGGTGTTCTGAGAGAGTTTTACGCTATTTAAAGAGTCAATACATTGACTGAACTTTGTATTTGTTTTGGTGACAGTCTACTCCAATGCATTTTTTTTAATGAAAGGGGTGTAAAATAATTTCTTTCCACAGAAATGACAGACAAGGATAAATACATTAGTAAAGTCCTAATCATTTATTACTATACATATGTCTTTTGTTGCTTAGAAAGGTGAAGGTAACAGATTACAAGCCTAAACAGCTGACCTGCTTAATTCACCTTTGAAGGATATGGAGGGGTGTGGACATGGGAGATCAAGGTGGAACATGGCCAGAGATTTGGGTTTTATATAAATGATGAATAGGTGCCTAGTCAGGAATTTAGACTTCAAAGTGTGAGTGTACACTAGAGGTTTATTGAGGGTGGGAAGAGGAGATGACTTACAAAGTACAATGTCATGAATTGGTGGTGTGCTTTTGTTTCTTTTCAAATAGACATTACACTTAAAGTATAAATAACTAAAGGCAGTTTTTCTTTTTTAGTTTTTAGTGGCAAGCAATTAGAACACCTGTGAGATTTTCATTGCAGTCTCTGCCCCAATTAAAGCCGGCCATACACGGTTCGGATTTTGAAAATAATTTTCTTTCAAAAATCGTATCAAAGAATTTTCGAACTATTTTCGCACCATTAGTGGGCTGCAGCAACAGCCGATTTTCGTGCGGCAATCAAATTTGAGAAATCGGACATGTTAGAATTTAAAAAAATAAATAAAGATTTTATAATCAATGATGGGAGAATCGTGCGAGAAATGTAATAGAAAAAAATTGCGCATGTGCAAGAAAAGAAAATTCCTGGAGAGAAAAGAATATTCCCGGCCACGAAAATTCTTTTCTATAGCAACATAAAGGTGGCACCATTGGATCACAAAAAAACAAACTTTCTGATTTTGAAAGGAAAATTTGTTCGAAATTCAACCATGCATGGCCTGCTTAAAGAGATTTACCCTCTCTTGTACTGGTAACTATTATTACTGGAAGTGAAAGTGAGAGATAATCCAAAATTTGGGGTTGCCCCAGAACAGTAATATAGGGGAAACCTTCCAATCGGGGCACTAGTTCTGGTGATCCTAGTGACAAAAAGGGTTTCCCTCACTTTAGAGCAGGGGTAGGCAACTTGTGGCATTCCAGCTGTTGCAGAAGTACAATTGTAACTGCCAACCCCATCATGCCTCTGGGAGTAATTGTAACTGCCAACCATGCAATGCCTCATGGGAAATGTAGTTTCACAATATCTGGAGCGCCAAAGGTGCCTACCCCTGCTTTAGAGGAATTCCCTCTAACTTCCTGTGTTGGCTATGGGACACAGATGGCAGAAAAAACTCACAAGGGTTATAATCCTCCCTTATTCTATCTAAATTGAAAAACAGTTTTGGCACAGTATACATGGTTGTTGCCCAAAGATGTCCAGACATGATCGAATGATAACCCTGTGTACATATAGGTCAACCATAACCTGATTTATATCGGATATTATACAGTATTTAATGGCTGAAAGGGTGAATTAAAGCTCAATTCCAGGGAACTAAAAAATTGCAGTGGGGCTGCATCTGCACTGCAAGGGTTATTAGCCCGTTTTGTCCAGGAGAGAGAAGAAACATTTTTTTCTTAGCTGATCCTCTGTTTCCCCAGGCAGATGGCGCTCTCCCATGCTCCGGTGGTGGACTGTCCTTCGCGATCATCACATCCAGTGCAGGGCTTTGAATCCTGCCTTGGGCTTGATGATGTAAGGCCCTAATTAAGGTATTTACCCTGCATTAAGGTAAAAAATACCCACTATCTGTTCTAGCCCCATCCCTAAACACTTGACCACTACTCCACCACTGTCCTGGCTCCAGCGCCACTCTCCTATCTTCCTGGAGTCACAGGAGGCTCTGAAAGCAGCAGGAGCCATGTCTATCAACTCACAAAGCCTGGCTCCAGAGTGTGTTCACATAGGTGCCCCCTTGGCACCCGGATTTCTGAGGGGGCACTCATAGGAAGAAGGAAAAGCGAAAAGATCTGGTGGGGGATTGCCAAAGAGGAGATATGTGACTGCTCTGTTCAATATTGTTTTACAGAGTAGGTGGATATAACATCTTTTTTATTTGGACCCAGAAAGACAACATTTAGATCCTGCTCAGGTAGGGGTGTAAAGTTCAACTAGACCACTGTGAGTGCAGGCAGGGGCAGGGAGTTCACCCTAGCTCCAAGCTGCATCAATGTCAAAGGAAAAGATCCATAAGCCGCACATCAAGAATTAGACACATGTGCATAAAGTAAGGTGAATGGAAGCCTCAGCCCAGACTCCAGCCAGGCCACACCCCCAATATGTTTTGCTCCACCCCTTGGAGCTTAATTATGGGGAAGCTCCATGATTAATCTCCAAGGAGCAGAGCAAAATGCGTTGGGATGGGGCCTGGCTGGTGTACACTCTGAGGTTACCATTCACCTTACTTCATCCACATGGATGTGCTTCTTGATGTGCGGCTTATGGATCTTTTCCTTTGACATCTTTTTTATTTTAACACAAAAAATAGCCTAATAACTACTTTAATCTTAGCAGTGCAGGCACAGTCCCACCGCTAGGGGAAATATTTTAGTTGCCCAGAGTTGAGCTTAAAGTTTTGGGATTTCAGGTGTTTGCATGTGAGTGATTGCATGTCCATTTCTACTGTCCCCTCCATAATAAAGGAGTTCTAGAATTGCAGGATTATAAATTATTTAGAGGAAAATAACATTACAAAGGAGCATAGTTCAGGGGTCTTAGGGGATAAATACATAGATATTGTCTGCAAATTGGTAATGAGTGTAAAAGTCAAAATAACCTTAAGAAAAATAACTACCGTATATATAAACTTTCACAAATACAAATAGCATTTGTTTAAATCAAAATGTTCCTATTGAAAAGGAGTTTAATTTTCAAAGATGAATCCAGCCAACAAATGTCTGCTTTTACTATGGTGGTGGGTAGCAGGGGACGACTGGAAACCAGTGACACACCTTTTCATATTTACCAGCCTCGGCTTTGTCTATGGCTTTTGGCTTTCTTCACATGACATAACAGAGCCAAACAGGAAATAATGGGAGACTTTGCTCCACCAGACACAGTGACTGCAAGTCTGAATGGGGAATAGGTAGCCATATAATGCCCATCACCAGTCAATGAATGTGGGTACCACTGACTGATATTCTGTAATAGTGGATTGTCTACAATTGATGAGTTTGTTGGAGCTTTATAAAAATGCAATGTAAATGACATCAAATGGTGTTCTCTGTAATTCGGTTAAGTTTGTTTAGATATTTAAAAAAAGGCATTAAAGCTAAATTCCACCACTTTCTTAAATGTGCTTGCTTACTATGGGTTAAGTCCAATGTGGTGTATGCCACCTCGTGGACATAACTCTTTTATTTACAACTGACAGTTTTACTGTTCCATCGCTCTGGCAGGAACGATGCTGCTTTCTCACACAGCAGCTGCTCTGCCCACCCCTCCTCTCAGGTCCATTCACAGAAGGCTTTGTATTTTGAGAATGGGCACACATAATACAAAGGGCAAGAATTGCTGTGCATATGATTCTGCAGCTGGAGGAATTAGGGTATAGTGATAGCTGTACTCCCAGTGCTCAGTAGGGCCTCGTACACACAATCGGAATTTGCGATGGAAAAAGTCTGACGGACTCAGATGAATTCCATTGAAGATTACATAGAGAACATGTTCTCTTTCCCTCCGATGGAATTCCGATGTGAGTTTGGTCAGGCTAAAGCCCGATCGTGTGTACAGGGCATAAGAGCGGACTTACCCCAAAGTAATTTCATTTTAGAAAGTGGCTGAATTCTTGGAGTATAACTTACTAAGGAAGACAAGCATAATATGTTTATATGGATGCCACAATGAATATTTGTATAAGGTATGTCACTATTTATTTGTGTTTTGTCATCATGCAAACTATTATTTGTTCAAGTAATAAAATCTCTCTATACCCTTGCTACATTTTCATTTTTATTCCTTAAAAATCGAATTTTCTATAAAAATGAATTTACTACTAAATGACAAGCACTATGACATTTTTCACACTTCCTTTACGGGGAGTGATAATGATTTTAGACAGGTACTGGAAGGTACACACTTAGAAAAGTCATTAATATATCCACACCTTAGATGAGGACAGGATAACAACAATTCATCTTATTCCTCTGTGGAAGAGACATGGCCCAGCTGGACTGATATACACCTGGGGATGTCTCAATTTATACAACACATTTTCACGTTTTAAGTTATCTTTAGAATTTGCAAGTGACCATTTATAATCCCCAACTATTTTACATACCAATGAAAACGTGAAAGCCCAACTCAAGTCAAATTTTTTTTTGGGTCGAAGAATCTTTCAACCTTTTACTGCTTTGTGTGTCCTTGGACAGATTTCTGTTTGCTTCTTTGCAACAAGGGGTTACTTACCCTTCAGGGTTGCTCCACTCAGTGGAAGGGGCTTTTTTAGCCTACATAGAGAGATAGTGAGGGAAGAACAGACAGGTAGAGAGAGGGTCAAGAAGAAAAAGAAGATGTAGAGATGTAGTGACAGGGAACACACCACCTCCCTGGAATACTTGTAGTAGGATGTGAGGCCTGCATACACGGCTGTAGTTATGCACACCTCCCAACATTTTGAGATGGGAATGAGGAACACCTACTTGCAAATGTATGTAGGCATACGACATGCCCCCTGCCACACCCCCTTAAAGGAAAATTAACCCCAAAAAAAGGTTAATTAAATCCACAAGGGCTTTTTTTTACCACTACTATTGCTTTATATTGGCTTTTCAAATTTACAAATGAAGCAATTTAGAATTTGGAAGAAAGGTTTAGCACTGGAAAACATTATATTATATATTGTAGTACTACCCCCGTAGGAGCTGCTGAGAATTGATTGGGTTCCTGCTGTTACCCCTCTTTTCACCGTTTCAGAACTAAGGCCCAGATTCTCAACCGAGATACGACGGCGTATCTCTGCGTTGAGCCGTCGTATCTATGCGACTGATTCTTAGAATCAGTTACGCATAGATATCCATTAGATCCGACAGGCGTAAGTCTCTTTACGTTCAGGTCGAAAACCAATGACGTCCTTGCGACGTCATTTGGAGCAATGCACACTGGGATATTTTACGGACGGCGCTTGCGCAGTTAGTTCGGCGCGAGGACGCACTTCATTTAAATGATACACGCCCCCTACCCGCCGAATTTGAATTCCGCCGCGTGATTTACGCTACGCCGCCGCAACTTTACAGGCAAGTGCTTTGTGAATAAAGCACTTGCCTGAAAAACTTGCGGCGGCGTAACGTAAATCGGATACGTTACGCCGCCGCATAGATATGCCATTCTGGCCCTGTGAGTCTATATTAGGAAAAAACTGTCGAACAGATGTAGCCACCAATCACTTAGTCTTTTTTTTCAATGCTTTTATAAAACAAAACTTGCAGTAGTAGAGGGCCATAAGGTCAGAGAGTGCGGAGTAGCACCTAAGCAGGGCCCCGAGGTAAGAGAGCGATCACATGGCTTCTGCCCCTTAAATTTCCTGAATGCCCAGCTACAAAGCAGCTCCTAATTGGGCTGTTTCTGGGGAAAGAATAGCCAATACACTTAGCTTGCTGTATTTCTCACACTGACCTGTGGCAACACCTTCTGGCAACAGTGAGAAATGCACACAACACACTTAAATTGGAACAGAAGCTAATTTAGCTTTGATAAATAAATTCTGAACTATTTACAATTCAGACAAACACTACATTTAAATTTAATATAGCACCTATTCATTAGGAACAGGGCGCTACACATTATATTATTATGCATTTTATATACATCTATATAGATCAGACCAAAATAAGGGACAAATGAGGGGGAAAGAGGGACAGAGGGACATTGCTTTAAATAAGGGACAGTTGGAATCTATGGTTATGGTTGGTATGAACAATTACACCACAGCACTCCCTCTTTACCACCAGTTGTTTGAAACAAAATGCAAATGCAAATGAAAATTTACCCATTTCTGGAACAGAATATCACCTACTGGAATCCCAATGTACCATTTATATGGATTGTATTATGGAGTGTTGTACCACGTTCTTGTAACTTGCATGCAAATTTTTTTTTAAAAGCAGATGAATAAAAGAACCATCGCCTTTGTTTAGTGTTCTGTGTAAGTGGCGGCAATTTGAAGTGAGTGCAAGAGGCTGCAGGCAGTCCAGTACTGCAGAAAAAGCCCTACAATGTTCTGCACTATGGCAGACCTGGTTGGGCACCTTGGCTCAGCCAACACCTGGGTGAATAAATATAGCAGCAGCCGGTTCAGATTAGGAGTGTTGGTTGTTACTTGTGGTGGGTTGATGGCTGGAAAGCGTCCTCTGGTGCACCAGCCATGATATCTGGAAACCTGTATTACACTGGCCTCAGATAAGAGGTGTACTTGTAACCAATTTATCAGGAGTTTTCTGTAGTGATGAGTAATGACTACTCCTAAACAATCCAATGGTCTGAGAAGTGGAACCTGTGGTGTCTGTGAATTGGAACCAGTGTGACTGGTATGGGGCTTTGGCCTACAGTCTCTGAAAAGACCCACTTTGGTACGGGAACTGGCTCAGCGACATGGACTCTAGGGGGCCCGCTACATCCTGTCTTTTAAATTAGTGTTAGACCGTACAGTATGTCAGCGGAAATACCCCCAGTGACAAATCAGACAAATATTAAGAGTTTTTTTTTGTATAACTGGGAAGATTTAAAACCTGTGTTATGTTCTTATTGTCTGCCATTTGGTGATTTTCCCTCTTTTCCTGTCCAGGTGGCAGGTGTTTGACAGAACAGAAATTAAAGGGAATTCCGTTCCATGACAATACAATCGCTAGTGTCTACAATGACAGCTATCCAATAACTTATTTTCCTCTACTTTTCAAGTTTTCCCCCTTTCCTACATTTTATTTAGTTATGGAAAGAGTATGGGAGTGTGGATAGTGTCTTTGCTGACTGTGTCCCATTAGGGAAGCTTTCGATTGCTTCTGATGACAGGACTGTTGTTTACCGTGATGAGAATG
The DNA here is from genome assembly GCF_905171775.1 of Rana temporaria. Classification (NCBI taxonomy): domain Eukaryota; kingdom Metazoa; phylum Chordata; class Amphibia; order Anura; family Ranidae; genus Rana; species Rana temporaria. The sequence continues at coordinate 451,586,741 of NC_053490.1, read as the reverse complement.
TGAGGAAATCTCCAATGGAATGACAGCAATTAAAAGGTAATTGAGCTTCTAGCCTTACCCATCTTGCTAATGACCAGGGGCTGACTTCCTGTGACAAAATTTTAACTAGAAGTGATAGAAAACTTCCTGAATGGGAGCCACAAACGGCAAAAAAAAAAAAAAATTAAGGTTCAAACTGTTACCTACCCTATCCAATACTTGAAATAAAAAATGGAATGGAATCCTATTGTTCGTTAACACAAAGTAAGAACCTTTAATATACAGTAAAACCTTGGATTGCGAGCATAATTTGTTCCAGAAACATGCTTTTAATCCAAAGCACTTGTATATCAAAGCATATTTCCCCATAAGAAATTATGGAAACTCATATGATTCGTTCCACAACCATTTATTCATATAAAAATGTAGGTAGGTAGGAATACCCCAGTGATGAAAAAAGAGTGTCAATAGGGGATGCATAAAGCAGAGTACAGCAGGAGCTATAAAATATAAAAGAGAAGAGAGGCGCCTCTAAGTGTAGCAATATGGTTACATTAAATGAAGGTACAACATTTAACAACTCACAGGGTTGATGATTAAAACAGGCACATATAAGTATGCAGGCACCTGGGGTAAAGCTGTCCACATAGACCATCCTCCGCACCGCCTGCTCTCACCACTGTCAATCTGCAATCATGACCGAAAAGACTACCCTGAAGCTTTACCCTGCATGCCTGTGTAGCGCCTCGTTACTTCTAAGTACCGGTGCTTTGATAAATTTAGAGGGGGATCAGAGAGTTAGTTGGCTCTGATCCAGTTAATCTGTTCAAACTGGGTCTCTGTATCAGCTTGGCTGTGCTGTTGGCTTATTCTGTTGTTCCTGTGGTGCTGTTCCCACCCCAGGACGATAGGTGGCAGCAGTGGAGTCAAGGTTTAGGTACTTTTCCCCAGCAGCCTATCAGGAGGGTTTTTCCTTGCTGTGCATGCTGGGGAGGGTATTTATGGGACAGACGCCATTGGTCTGGGTCCTTATTCTTCGAGTGCGGCACCCACCTTGCTTGATTGATTGATTTAATAGATTTATAGTGACTGTGACTGTATCACGGCGCCCTGGCAAAATGTCCTTCCAGGACAGGGTGCACGTGCCACGCAGTGTTCCTGGTTCTGGGATCATGTTGGTCCGGAATATTTAAAGCTGTGGCGGGGCCCAAGTGATCGGCTGGGTCCCCAATCCTGAGAAGATCCCAAGCGAGTTCTTAGTGAGAGGAAGCTGTTCGGTGGGGAGTCCATCTGAGGAGAGCCAAGAGAGCCTGGCAATCCAATAGGGTCTGGACAATCCACCGAGGATCAAGGGAACCAATTACTGAAAGGTTGGATGTTGGTCACCTGTCAGTCAGTAACCTGCAAACTACCTGAAGGAGATCCAGTCCAAAGTCTACCAAGGAGGATTACCTCCACAACCTCAATCATAAGGAGGGTCTGTGGCAGAGACTTTTCCTCCGAGTGATACTCTGGCTGCCAGGTCAGTGAGAGAGGCCTGTCCAGGTACGCTATACCCACTCAGGCTACAAACCAGTAGCTCCTTCGGGGGTAGTGCTACACCTACAGTACATACCTAGATGTGCCTATAAAATTGTGTAACAAATCAGTGGCATGCGTTGGCAACAAAAACCTTGCCTCCAAAACTGGCAGAAGTATTACAAATTGTAGTGGAATGCGTGAACTATGTGCGAAATAGTGCTCTGAGGCACTGCATCTTCAGGGAGCTGTGTAAAGAAATGGGATCTGAATTCGAGGTACTTCTGTACCATTCTAACGTTCGGTGGTTATCCCGGGGACAGGTGCTGAATCGTGTTTTCACCGTGCGTGTGGAATTAGCCCTGTTTTTGCAAGAGCATCAACATTGTCATGCAGATTGCTTCAAAAATTCTGAGTTCGTTCTTATTTTAGCGTACATGACTGATATCTTCGCAGCTCTCAATCATCTCAATCAACAGATGCAGGGCGGTGGAGTCAACATCATCGAAGCGGAAGAAAACCTGAAGGCTTTTCAAAAAAAGCTACCGTTATGGAAACGACAAATAGAGAACGATAACTTCGCAAACTTTCCCCTGCTAGACAACTGTGTAAGTAAGATCGAAGATGTATCTGGAATCGGAGACATTTCTGTACCCGCGGAACTGAAGCAAGCAATTGCCACGCACTTAGATGAGCTTGCAAAGTCTCTAGACGGATACTTCCCTACAAGAGAGTCATATCCAGCATGGGTGAGACAGCCGTTCACGTTTAGTGTTGAGACAACAGATGTCAATGATGAATACCTTGATGAAATCATTGAACTTCAGCAGAGCCAGGTTCAACAGCAACTCTTCAGAACAACAACGCTCTCAACGTTTTGGTGTCAACAAATGGTAACGTACCCTGTTATTGCTAAGAAAGCTCTGGAGATTTTCGTACCGTTTGTTACAACATATCTTTGCGAGCAATCCTTTTCGAGGATGCTGGACATAAAAACGAAGAAAAGGAACAGACTTTGTTGCGAAAATTACATGAGTGGCACTTGCCAAGGTAAAGCCGCGCATTTCTGAACTGGTCTCTGAAAGACAACAGCAGAAGTCACACTGATTTGCAATAAATATTCATTATTATGTTTTTGTTTTTGTGTGAAAATTATGTTTTAATGGTTTTGTTCTTTGTTCTTAATGGTTTTGTTCTTTAATGGTTTTGTTCATTTTGTGCACCTATGTATAAATATATACCTAAATATATACCGTATTTATCGGGGTATTGCGCGCACCCGTGTATAGCACGCACCCCCAACCTAGAAGGGAAATTTTAAAAAATAAAAATACTTACAGTTTGAATGCCCCTCGTTGGTGTCTTGCCCGGCGTCCATCGGCGGCCTTGTCCGGTCCGGCGTCCGTCTGTGGCCTCGGTGGTGTCCTCAGTCGAATCTCCGCTTCCCGCACTGAGTTTGAACTGTGCCGCCGACATATACCGAGCGCAGTACACTCAGGCACGCTCGGCTTCTCACGCATAAAGGCTAGGAGGCATCACAGAGCATGACCGAGAGCGAAGCTGAGCCTGGCCGAATGTACCCGAGTGTACTGTGCTCGGTATATGTCGGCGGCGCAGTTCAAACTCAGCGCGGGAAGTGGGTATCGGCGTATATCGCGCACCCACGATTTTGCCCTGATTTTAAGGGCAAAAAAGTGCGCGGTATACGCCGATAAATACGGTACCTATGTTTTGAATTTGAAAAAATCATATTTTATTTTTCCAATTAAGAAGGGTTCGGTGAATGCGCATATGAAACTGCTGGGGTTCAGTACCTCCAACAAGGTTAAGAACCACTGCTCTAACACAACTCCACGCAATTACAAACACCTAACAATAATGTGAAAAATTAAATAAACAATAATCTCAAAAAAGTCTATTAAACCACTTGTGTACTGTAAATATTCTTCTCTCTTTGCATTGCTTTTGGTGACACACCACCAACAGGTGAAGTGCTCGCTCACCTTAAATATCTAACCTCACTACAGAGTCAAATAAGCCTTTAATACGATCCTCCTGTAGAGAATGCAGCTAGATCTCCTTATCTTCCCATCCAGGGGTATATCTGCTTCCGTTCCCTCTTTGATCCTCGATCATAGACTACTTTTACAGTGAGGAATGTTCACACTCTCACCTTCTTCTAGGTGTTTAAAATGGTACGAAAAACACTGACCGCCTATGCCAGAGCAGCAACTGAATACAGACCATCACACATTAAAAAGTGCAGGCTCTGTACTGAGCAAAATGGTGGGAATCCACCTGTGAACCAGATGTGCCTGTTTTAATCATCAACCATGTAAGTTGCTAAATGTTGTACCTTCATTAAATGTAACCATATTGCTACACTTAAGGCCCATACACACAATCAGACTTTTTGACAACAAAATTCTAAATGAGCAGGTATTCAAAAAAAATCTGACCGCGTGTACGCTCCATTGGACAAACTTTTTTTATCGGACAAAAGTTCGCTCTGCAAACGGATAAACTTTTCGGCAACAAAAGTCGTATGGCGCAAAGTTCTATCGTGTGTACAGAAGTCCATCGGACTTTAGTCCAAAGTACAACCACGCATGCTCAGAACCAATGTTAAAATCAACCAGCAATAGCAGAAGTTGACCAAAGGATGGCAGTAAAGAGCAGAAAAGAGCTGAAAAAACACGTGATTTTTGGAAAGTTTCGTTGAAAAAGTCCTGCCGTGTGTATGCATACCAAGTTCACGGCCAATCTCCTTCAAACAAAAATCCACTGAAAAGTTTATTTGAAGTCCGACCGTGTGTATGAGGCTTTAGAGGCGTCTCCCTTCTCTTTTATACTCAGTTGCTACTCGTATTGCAGGACATCCCTCGTTTATCAAGTTAAAATGTATTTTCAAAAATGTTCTCGTCGTGTGAAACACTCGCAGACCAAGTTACTTGCAATCCAAAGTTTTACTGTACTTCTTTTCTCTTGACATACTGTACATGTCAATTAATTAATGGATGTTGGTGCATTCTTCCAGTTATTGCTTATTATGTGGTAGGTTGTTTAGAAGCAGGTAATTTCTATTTCTCTGATTCTCACAGAGATGCATATAGGATTGTATAAATTCCAACCCATCTGCTTTCACGAATCCCCCTGGTTGCATAATGCTCGTATAATCATGCTAAAAAAAAAACACCTTACTGTTAAATGGCTTTGTAATCCACAGCACTCTTTATTAGGTACATTCCGAACAAATCTAAAACATGTAATGATGAATCATTTAGATTATTAGTCAGAAGACTTGTCTCACTATCTTGTAAATTCTCCCATTTGATTCACCATTCAGGGAAATAGGCAAATACTTCACAGACTTGATAGCACATGTAAAGCCTTGACTTAAAATAGAACTCACACAGAACACAGTTTAATATTTGTAAGTAGTTGTGCCAAACACATGTAGCAGGTAATTCTTCGTGTCTTACTGGGACATTTTAAACAACTTGTCTCTTGGGTACTTTTACCTAAAAATACAATCACATTTGTAACCAAAGCTATGTAACAAGCAGGATAAAATTTGATGTCCTTTATTTTTCCTAAGTCAGTCTTTCATTTTTTAAAAAGTTAGTTCACCTTTTCAGAAAAAGTAAGAAGGTGAATTTGTGGATGGGGCCTATTTGCCCTGCATGCTGGGGTATTTTTTACGCAGAGCAAGCTTATGAATGCCCAGGACCAGGCAGAGACTGCGGTCATGTCAAGAATCTAACATTAAGGTAATTCCCTGGCTTAGACATCAGCTTTTACACTAATTGCCATCTTATTAGCATCATGGGCGATTGGCAAAGTAATGCACTGGGGCCCCTACTAGGGAGATGGTTTTACGTCAAAAATTGGGTGTGGTAAATTATGCTACATATGGGGTGTGGCTTTTTAATCTGATTAGACTCAACAAATAAACACAACTAGTGAAATATCCCAAATTTAATTCACCCTCCGTACATACTGTCTTACCCTCTCTACATACTGCACCCCTGTATACACTGACCCTCTTTTCCCCTGTACACACTGCTCCTACTCCTTTTCTACACACTCCCTATATGGGGTATCTCAGCCAATGGGCAATGTTTTTTTTTAATCCCTTGGCCTGCTGGGAGAAACTAAATATCCGGGTGGAGTCAGGTGAACTGTGCTCTGTGCAACTTGGGTACTGTCTGGGTGGACATGTATCGTATTGCCCGGGCTGCTAGGCGAGAGATTGGGCCTATCCCGGGGACTTCTGACTGCAAGGCTGTCTAAAGGCCTATCCAGAAGCAAGAGAGCAGCACAGGGTTGGGATTGCGGCTTGTGGTCCAACCAAAAGTGACGGTTCTGTCAGCCAGAGAACCTGTCAGTGGTCGGAGGTAGAGGGGAAGCTGTCGCCAGGAAGGGGCTATCCACCTTATTACCATGGACCACACTGAGTAACTGAAGCAAGTACAGGAGTAGAATTCTTACCAACCGGTGACAGTGAAGAATTGGGAGACTTTAGTGGGAATCAAGCCAGGGACCCAGCCAGCGGAGGTGATGCTTGCAGAGCAGCCTTGTGTGTCAAGCTAGGGAAGGCATGCGTGGGTGAAGCTTGAGACGTATATAGAGTGCCAAGCTAGGGACCAAGCAGAGAAGCGGGGGTGACGCTTGAGGAAGATCCATCCATGAAGATTGAAGGAGCTCAATAGATTCAGTGATAGTGAATCAGTGGATCTAGTGAGAGACCGGGAGCTCAGTGTATTGGAGAACTGTTAAGTCTTGTGTTTGGAACTGTTAAAGACTGTTGCCATAGGAGACAGCATTCCTGCACATGCAGATGTGGTGTCTTACTGCATGCCTTCCCCTGCATGGCTGTGCTCCTATTGAAATTTGGAAGTCTGACACTTCATCTTACAACTACTTAAGGGTGTCCTGGCCCTAACCCTCTCTCCCCCAAAAATACAAAATGGACTGTTAAAAGAAATAAAACCTCTTTTGCATCCAAGAAGTGTCTGGCGCTCAAAACCTTAAACCATCTTACACCCACTATGCCTTGCAACCATACAGAAGGATGTCAGCTATTCCTGGCCCTAGAGGTTCTCATCAGACCAAAGGAGGCCTGGGACCTTTTTAAAAATTAAAAAAAGGAGCTGTGACGTCAATGTGTTCTGGACTTGATGGTGGAAGTCGCATTCAGATCCCTCTCTCTATTGCTTGTTTTTAATATATTTCTTGTAAGTGCAACTTTTTAATTTTAAATTAAATACTATTTAGATATACTGCATGATGAGTCTCCTTGCTTATTGTAACACAATATATTTCCCTTTCTAGATATTTTTTACTAAGAAGGTGTTCTCATTTAGTTTTTTGTAGTTTTTGCACTGTTTTGTTTTTATCAATTTGAATACTTTGATGATTTCAGCAGCTTTGTGTTTCTCGGCAGAGATAAATTCACTTACGGTAATTGTTGTCAAACACATGACTAGAAGATGTGTGTTAAAGTCACTACTTTTTGAGGTTACATATCACTTGTAGTTCATCTGTGTGTGAACTTATTCACTTTTGATCACAGACAGCACAGTCTTTTTTATCTTTTAGATTTGTCCTATTTCCAGTATTCAGGAAATTTAAAAGTGCAGAAGTCTGTTTTGTATGGTTTATTTGTATATTTCTTTCTTTTTCGTGCAAGGTTTATTTTATGTATTAAATGGTACAATGCATAGTCTCTCCTGTGTAGTTGAGCCCTTAGGCAGCTTTCAGGAAAAATCAATAAATATTATAATAATGTGATCAGATTTGAGCCTAGCCGGTTAAGGCAATAAAAAAAAAAATCACATTTATCTGTTTCCTAAGTAGTACAATTTTTTAACTGCTTAGCAAATTTACACCAATATGCACCTTGCAGCAGGACAGTTCTGCACATTATGTAGGAAAACTCCTTAAGGCCTTTAAGAATAGGGATACATGATTCACAGCTTGTCAGGCTGCCAGTCTGCAGGTGGATACAGTAGATACTGGTAACAGTAGAGGATAGCATGTTGCAGCTTGTCAATGTTATTCTTCAGCCTAAGGCATTTCTTTGTTTACTAGTGTTTCAATGACTTGTGCCAATGTGCTGTAGTAATGCTGGCATAAGACTTCATGAAGGGAGGTACCTGTTCTTCATTTTATAATTATGAAATGTGATTTCAGCAATATTGACTTCAGGACACCTACAATGTTGAACAATGCACCTGGAACAAGATGATAGACGGTAGGCTGGGAGAAGACCTATGCAAATAGCTCTCTATCATAACATACATGGATGCACCCAGTTTAGAAAAAGAATAAATAGACAGCATCATCCATCATTTAAGGATTTTATAGAATTGTAATATGCTGCTAATAGGTAAAGTCACTTCTCACTTGTTGTCTTCTGTGAAACAGTCACCCTAACATGGCTCAGGATACAAGCCACTGTACACATCTAAAGTCCAGGGCTGTGTCGTATTATGTAACAAAAATTCAATACTTATAGAATTGAAGATGTTGCCATGTATCATCTGAAACACATAAGCATCATTTCTGTGTCTTTGAAACATACATGAAGTTTGACATATTTACCTAATCCAGCACAATCAGTAAGTCACATAGTAGTCATCTACAGGTACCTGACCTGTATGTCTGGTCCTTCTTTTGTGTAAGAATCCTGGGTTTCTGGGGTTGCCCATATCATATCCCAAGTCCTAAGTCCTATTAGTGAGCAGAAAGGCTACAGATTTCAGTTATGGGCCAATAGTGAGGAGGTGAGGCCAGCTTTCCACCCAATTGTCCGTGAAAGTTAGTCTATGCAAGAGCACCAGGGCATTCCCACCACCAAGTGTGTTAACTCAGTTCTAGATTAGGTAGGTATATGAAATTTCAATTTCATGTTAAAGTAATCTGGTAGAGCTGGGAACTCTCCAGATCTGTCCCATAAACTCTATGGCCCAGATTCACAACGGAGATACGACGGCGTATCTCTGAGTTGTGCCGTCGTATCTATGCGCCTGATTCTTAGAATCAGTTACGCAAAAATTTCTATTAGATCCGACAGGCGTAAGTCTCTTACGCCTTCGGATCGTAACTGCATATTTACGCTGGCCGCTAGGGGCGTGTACGCTGATTTACGCTTAGAAATATGTAAATCAGCTAGATACGCAAATTCTCAAACGTAAGCCTGGCCGACGCAGTACAGATACGTTGCTTATGTTAGGCTTTTCCCGGCGTAAAGTTACCCCTGCTATATGAGGCGTATATGCGGCATACCAATGTTAAGTATGGCCGTCGTTCCCGCGACGAAATTTGAAAATTTTACGTCGTTTGCGTAAGTCGTCCGTGAATGGGGCTGGATGTAATTTACGTTCACGTCGAAACCAATACGTCCTTGCGGCGTATTTGGAGCAATGCACACTGGGATATGTCCACGGACGGCGCATGCGCCGTTCGTGAAAAACGTCAATCACGTCGGGTCATGGTTATTTTACATAACACACGCCCCCCTGTTCCAAATTTGAATTAGGCGGGCTTACGCCGGGCGATTTACGCTACGCCGCCGCAACTTACGGAGCAAGTGCTTTGAGAATACAGCACTTGCCCGTCAAAGTTGCGGAGGCGTAACACAAATCAGATACGTTATGCCCGCGCAAAGATACGCCGCTGTACGAGAATCTGGCCCTATGTGATTTCAGTATGATTATTGGTTCAACAGACTGTTGGGCGTTACCTCCATCTTGCTTACCAACTGACTCTCGAATATTGACATCAGTGTCAGTAGAAAGAGACACTGATCTGGAGGAGAGTCAGAAGGACATGTGAGGTATACTCTCTTCTACTCCAAGATCTCCATTTGAACGAGAAAACAATTGTGGCTAGAGAAAGAAGGAGCCTACTGACAGCACTGCCATTAGAAGCAAAGAAGGCAGTAACAGACATATTTGGATCCAGATATTTCCCTTGCATTTTATTCCCTATACTGTCAATGTGTTACCCAAGTGTTGTCAGAATGGCTTGTTAGTTGGCCATTAGACTATTTCCCAATTGTTGCCCATCTATGTCAGACTTGTACATCTTATCCTGATAGGCTGTTCCTTGTGAAAACATTTCCACCATAACATTTGTTAATTTACAACCATATTGTTACAATTACCAATCCCCCTTATTGCAATCATTGCCTGTTTTTTGACACATATTGTCAGGATTGCCCATTTGTTACCCATGTGATGTCACAGTGGTCTGCTGGTTGTTTAGAAATTATGCAACCTTTCTCTATTCATCTCCACTTGTTGCCTTGAGTAATTGGAGACATGAATTGTGATTTTTGCCCCGAGAGAATAGTAGAATTGCAGTTTAGGATTTCAGATTGTTACTCAAGAAAATCCCTCCAAATTAACCTACGCTCAAAAGTGCAGAAGCTGCTGGAATAACAGTGAAATGTCTTCCAAATTACAGATCAAGTGCGTTCAAATGTTTTAACTAGAACTAGCTAGACCTTTGTCTGTTAGTTGACAAAGCAAGTTAGGGTTGTCCCTAGGCCTTCTGGGACTTATGGAGTTCTATTGGAGTCTCTACTTTGTACATGTTCCTGTTTTGAATTACAAGCTTATACCCGCACACAGGCAGCACAGAACCAAAGACATGCCTCTTCTCCTCCTCCACAGTGGTTATTGGCAGCTGCTCCAGAGCTTTGGTTCTGTGACTCTTGTGCTGCCTGCGTGTTTGTGACTCTGGGAGCAGTTGCGCGTAAGCTAGTTCAGAGTGGGAGAGTGTACAAAGTGGAGACCCCAGCAGGACTCCATGGGTCCTGGCAGGCATGGGGTGCACCAACATACCTGAAGTCAGGTAGTGCGGCTAGGGGACAGTATGAGGAGCAATTACAAAGGAGAAAAATTGCAAAAAAAAAAAAAAACAAGAGCATATAAGTCCTCCTATCAGCATTTTTTAACATAAAATGTGGCTTTAATTTCACTTTAAAGGGAGGCTTTAATAGTTTTATATAAAAAAAAAAAAAAACGTCATATATTTTGTCATTGCTTGTATAAAATGTTGAAAAAAGGGGAGAGTGTCGCCTCTTTTAAAATAGGGGTACAAGGAGTAAAAATTGTGCCTACATCCCATTGAATATAGAAAATGATATGACCACAAATATTTGACAACTTTTAGGTGCTTGGGGCCAATAAAGGTCAATATTTGGGTCAGGGGTTGGGGGGAAGGGGATTTTGGGGGGGACTTTTCGCGGCACTGATACAAACAATCTGGTAAAAGGTATCGATATTTATTTAACAAAGAAAATACAAATATAATACAAAAGAAAATTTAAGAACAATCCCCACATTATACATCAGAAAGTAATTAACAGACTGTGTTTTAGTGGAATCGATGACCTCGACCGGTTTCGCGGTTTTACCGCTTCTTCAGGAGGAGATTATGTTCTAAAAGGTATGTATAAACAAATGAATAAACAAGCAGAACATACAAAATATGTATACATTGTGTATAATTCAAAACAGCGCATTATACAATGGAGCAAAGCACTCACCCAGGTTGGTCATATGGTCGGACGTGGAGCCTGGCAAAAGCCTTCTGTGGCGCGTGGAGGGGGATATTTTTATTTAGATGGGCTCTATTAGGATAAGGAATAGAATGAGTAATATGTATAGGGGGGATGGTCGGTTAATTATTGAGGTATGGATCACCAGGGGGTGAAGAAGGTGTGTAAGTGACCAAACAGGACAAAAAGGACAAAGAAGGGGGGGGAAAATGAAGAAAAAAGGAGGAAAGAAGGAGGAAGAAAGGAGAAAGAAACAAGAAAAGGAAAGAGGGGGGGGGGGGAGAAAGACTGGGGGGAGAGAAGGATTGAATGGGGAGGTCAATAAGGCAAGGAATAGACAGGGAGAAAGAAGGGGGACCAGGAGGGTAGGGAAGGGGAACCTCCAAGGAATGGGAGTGACTTTATATTAGCACAGGGTTGGGGTCACGGAGGAAGGGGGGGGGGCGCAGGAGGGGGATGGGGAAAGGAAAAAGGGAAGGGGGAGGAAGAAGTGGGAAAGGGGAAGTAGGGGAAGGGGGGGGGGGAAGACAAAAAGAGGGACGGGAAAGAGGTTTTGGAACGGGGCAGGGGGAAAGGAGAGGTGGGAGGGAGGGAGGGGGGAAGGGGAAAGAAAGGGGGGGTTATTAGTAGAAAGGAGAAAGGAAGAAGAGAAGAAAAGAGGGAGAGAGGGGGGGGGGGAAGTGGTGAAGGAGCAAGAGGATATTGGTAGAAAGAGGAAAAGTAGGCAATAACCATAAAAAGGGGGAATGCGAGGGAAAGGGAAGGGGGAAAAAAAGGCAAAAGTATTGGTGAGGTGTGAAGGGTGAGGAAGGTAAAAGGGTGAAAAAAAGGGGAGGGGGAGAGGGCTGGTGAGGAAAAAGAGGGGGGATTTAACTGTGATCGGGGATTAGAAAAATTGAAAGGGGAAGGGAAATTTAAAGGGGAGAGGAAAGAAAAGGGGGAAATTAGGGGGCCAGTGGGAAGCACCAACATATACACATCAAGAGTGCGGTGTTGCATGAGAGATTGTGAAAAATGAAATTCAGTAAAAAAGTGGTAAATTAAAAAGATCTATCACCAAGCACCTTACTAAAGTTAAAAGTACCCATCACCAGGATAACCAATCAATAATAGGAAAGTTCCCCATAGGGGCCTTACCATCAATATATTAATAATACGCAAATTACTGGGGCACAAGGAATAAGGTAGAATCAGCCTTATGTAGTAGCTTTACATTGCCAGGATAAGGGCAATCGCTGTACAGTCGGTCCAACTGAGGAGTCCAAAGGAGGAAATATTTATCCATAGAGGCAATTACCAGATCAAGGGTAGAGCAGTCTTAGTGACAGGCATCAAGTGTACTCACCTCGAATGCAAGACATTCACATGTGTCCCCAGGGAGAGCGTCCGTGCTAACTCACAGAAGCGGATGTGTAAGCCGCTTTTGTAAGTATCCCTGGACGGCGTGTGACGTCATCGAATTGCGACGCCGCCGCCGTCCAACGTCCCACCAACCCCTGCACGTGAGTGCGTGGGTGTGTAGCTGCTGACCCAATGGCAATGCGCCAGGTCATAGGCTACAAACTGAGAGCTCCAATTGGTGCTCACAGTCGGGGACGACACACCACGCGCCAATAGGAAGGGAAAAAAACAGGTGCACGGCCCAATCAACCAGCCAGGGTGTCTGAGCTCCGAGAATTCGCTGTATTGTAAACAAAAATACATAGACATTTGCATTGCATGTAAAATGATACACATATTCAATACTAAATATATATAAATAGCGTGGGATTACCCCATCACAATGCTTGGCTGTTAGTTCAGAGTTAAGGGTCTTTTTTGCCAAGATAGGGTATGGAGAGAACATCACATAATTACCCTCTAATGTCCATATATATATGTATATATATTTTTTGGGGGCAGGTAGACGCCTCCGCATTAATGCCACAACCTATTTAGGGATAATTGGCAATTAGGACATCAGTGTGTTTTTCCAAAGAGAAGGAAAGGCACGGGAAAAAGGGGGGGAAAAGAGGGGGGGGGGAAACGGGGGGGAAAAAGACCGCCATCTAGGGGGCTGGAGAAGGATCTCAATACTAGCGTAAGAAAGATTTGTAGGAGTTCATTTCATTTAATCCTGGAAAGGTTGTGGCATCGAGATACTCGATCCACAGACATTCTTTCTGTAAAATAGTCCTATTCCAGTCTCCACCCCGTGGATGTTGTGGAATTATTTCCAAGATAAAAAACCTTACAACAGAAAGGTCATATCTATGATATAGTCCAATATGACGCCCTACTGTTGTTAATTTCCCTACATTTGAATCGTAAAGGTGATCACCCATACGTTGCCGAAATTCTCTAAAGGTCTTGCCTATATAAAAGGCTCCACAAATACAAATCATGAGATAAACAATACCCTTCGTGCCACAATTGGCAGAGAATGGGGGGTAAAAGTCCTTGCCATTGGGTAACAGAAAATGATCGCCCTCCATCACCCATGGGCAACTTGGACAGCTGCCACATCTGTAGGTGCCCCTGGGTGATGTGTGCGTTGTATCCTCCGTAGTGTAATGACTACTGGTCAGTCGGTCGCGTAGTGAATAAGCCCGACGAAATACCAGTTCGGGTTGTTGTTTAACGTATTTCTTCAAAATATTGTTTTCAGCGAGGATGTGCCAGTTAGCTTGCAATATGTTGCGTAAATCATTATGATGTGCAGAGTACGTTGTGATGAATCGTACTGATTCATGTATACGTTTTTTAATATTTTTAGAGGGGTCATACAGCAAGGATTGCCTAGGTCGAAGGCACGCCCTGTTGTAGGCCTTTTTCAGATTAGTGTGGGTGTATCCACGAGCAAGGAGACGATCTCGTAATTCATCTGCCTGTCTCTTAAAATCTGTAGGTATTGTACAATTCCTCCGCAGTCGTAAGTATTGGGCAAATGGGATACTTCGGATGAGGGGCCTAGGGTGGGCACTCGAGGCACATAAAAGGGTGTTACCCGCTGTCGGCTTCCTGTAAAGATAAGTATATAATGTACCATCCGCCTGTTTGATGACAGTCAGGTCCAAGAAGGGGACCTGGCTCTTATCAAACACCACCGTAAACTTCAAATTAAACTCGTTGATGTTAAGCATCTGTACAAACTCAAGTAGGGACTCATTGGAACCTGTCCAAATAATGAACAGGTCATCTATGAATCGATACCATACCAGTATCTTGTCCATAAATCTGCTGTATAATTCGTTTGCATTTAGAAAACGTTCCCATGCACCCAAATATAGGTTTGCGTAGGCTGGGGCACAGGAGGTGCCCATAGCCACGCCCTGGGTTTGTAAAAACAGTTGATCGTTAAAAATGAAGTGATTCCTGGTCAAGATAAACAATAACAACTGTAAAACAAAATTTACCAACGGCCAGGAGGTGTTCTCCTGTTCATAAAGGAAAGAGCCAGCCATCCTGACACCCTGCTCGTGGGGGATGCTTGAGTACAGGGCCTCTACATCCAAAGCCACGAGCAGGGCGTCAGGAGGGACTTGGATTCCCTCGATGTGTCTCAATAAGTCCGAAATTTCCCTTCCCCTTTCAATTTTTCTAATCCCCGATCACAGTTAAATCCCCCCTCTTTTTCCTCACCAGCCCTCTCCCCCTCCCCTTTTTTTCACCCTTTTACCTTCCTCACCCTTCACACCTCACCAATACTTTTGCCTTTTTTTCCCCCTTCCCTTTCCCTCGCATTCCCCCTTTTTATGGTTATTGCCTACTTTTCCTCTTTCTACCAATATCCTCTTGCTCCTTCACCACTTCCCCCCCCCCCCCTCTCTCCCTCTTTTCTTCTCTTCTTCCTTTCTCCTTTCTACTAATAACCCCCCCTTTCTTTCCCCTTCCCCCCTCCCTCCCTCCCACCTCTCCTTTCCCCCTGCCCCGTTCCAAAACTTCTTTCCCGTCCCTCTTTTTGTCTTCCCCCCCCCTTCCCCTACTTCCCCTTTTCCCTTTTCCCACTTCTTCCTCCCCTTCCCTTTTTCCTTTCCCCATCCCCCTCCTGCGCCCCCCCCTTCCTCTGTGACCCCAACCCTGTGCTAATATAAAGTCACTCCCATTCCTTGGAGGTTCCCCTTCCCTACCCTCCTGGTCCCCCTTCTTTCTCCCTGTCTATTCCTTACCTTATTGACCTCCCCATTCAATCCTTCTCTCCCCCCAGTCTTTCTTCCCCCCCCCTCTTTCCTTTTCTTGTTTCTTTCTCCTTTCTTCCTCCTTCTTTCCTCCTTTTTTCTTCATTTTCCCCCCCCTTCTTTGTCCTTTTTGTCCTGTTTGGTCACTTACACACCTTCTTCACCCCCTGGTGATCCATACCTCAATAATTAACCGACCATCCCCCCTATACATATTACTCATTCTATTCCTTATCCTAATAGAGCCCGTCTAAATAAAAATATCCCCCTCCACGCGCCACAGAAGGCTTTTGCCAGGCTCCACGTCCGACCATATGACCAACCTGGGTGAGTGCTTTGCTCCATTGTATAATGCGCTGTTTTGAATTATACACAATGTATACATATTTTGTATGTTCTGCTTGTTTATTCATTTGTTTATACATACCTTTTAGAACATAATCTCCTCCTGAAGAAGCGGTAAAACCGCGAAACCGGTCGAGGTCATCGATTCCACTAAAACACAGTCTGTTAATTACTTTCTGATGTATAATGTGGGGATTGTTCTTAAATTTTCTTTTGTATTATATTTGTATTTTCTTTGTTAAATAAATATCGATACCTTTTACCAGATTGTTTGTATCAGTGCCGCGAAAAGTCCCCCCCAAAATCCCCTTCCCCCCAACCTCTGACCCAAATATTGACCTTTATTGGCCCCAAGCACCTAAAAGTTGTCAAATATTTGTGGTCATATCATTTTCTTGTATAAAATGTTATTTTAAAAGTAAAAATGTAGTAAAAAAAAAAAAAAAGAAGCGAGAAAGAAAACATCTTCACATTTCTAAGACTCAAACCTGAAGATCATATCATAGCAGAAATGTGCGCAAAAAGAGTCAAATATTTAGACATGAAGAACTCACCTGTGGAAATGTCTGTGGTGTACAATAGATCTGCTGTGTTGGAGATTGGGACCAATACATCCTCTGCTCTTTCTCTTGTTGTCGCATAACCAAAGAGTGAGGCTTAAGTTTCACATCCGAGCCCAGCTACAAAGGAAAACAAGCTTTTTAATATTTGGTTTCCCCATTCTAGTGAAAACGAAATGCAATTTGAATGCATTTTTCTTTCACTTTACAGTTCCAAAAAAAAAAAGATTACTTAATTAGTAAAGGTTTTCCTGAATGTAAACATGAATGAAAACAGAACATAAACTAGTAAAGGAAGCCATTGTATTGATTGTTACATGACTTTGCTTTGAAGCTGTATCTAGCTTTATAGTTTTGTAGGCTGCTTTGTAGCTGTATAAGCTTTACTTTTTTTTATGTAATTTATGCCTCTTGATGTCAACTAATTTATTCCTGCTGAATCATTATACGACTTTGATAGCCAAAGCTCTAGCTGATATTAACACATTTATTATGTAAAACTGGGCTAAAAGTAGTGCCAAATTTTACAAAACCCAGTCTTTCCTGCTCTCTGTTGTGCCACACTGCACAGCTAACAATCATTCTTATGCACAAACAGGAATGACAAAGACTCATAAAATATAACTCCATCCAGGATTACCGTGATACTAAAGTCTCATTTTTTTTCTTTAAAAATAATAAACATGTTATACTTACCTGCTCTGTGAAATGGTTTTGCAAAGAGCAGCCAAGATCCTCCTCTTGTCAGGTCCCTCTTCGGTGCACCTGGCCCCTCTCGCCTGTTGAGTGCCCCCACAGCAAGCAACTTACTATGGGGGCACCCGAGCCGCAGCTCCGTGTATCCAATGAGATGTGGTTTAGCCCTGCCTCCTCAGGAGGGATAGTCCTGGATGGCCGAGGCACTCGTGCACATCGCTGGACAGAGATAAGGCTCAGGTAAGTATTAGGGGGCTGAGGGAGCTGCTACACACAGAAGGCTTTTTATCTTAATGCATAGAATGCCTTCTACCTTTACAACCACTTAAAGAATCTCCAACTTCCAGCTGACTGTGGAGTGTGGGCAGTGGAGCTGGGCGTTCAGACAGTTCTTCTTTCTCCTTTTGCTTTGTTTCTGCTTTTTCCTTTCCTTATACTTCTTTTTGTTCCTTTTTCTATTTTTTGTCTTTTCTTTCTTTTACTTCTCACTTCTCTCCCCCATTACCCTTTTCTTTCTTGAATTTGCACGTGCTTTTTCATTTGGTTGTGTTGCTTACACTTGTTGTTGAGCATTATGAATACTCACGGCCCATGTCGGTGCGCCAGTTGGTGGTGGTGAAATATGGGTTCTAATATTTCTGAGTGGGATTGCTGTTTGCTTTATAAGAACCTTTTTTCTTTATGTTGAGTTTCTATTTTATTTGGCAACCATTCGTGTCAGAAATATTTGGTGGTATAATATTTGATTCCCCTTTTATACCTGTTCTTAATGTTTTGATATGCTCCACCTGCGTTGTGGTCCCTATTCTTGAAAACTTTCAATAAAAATATTGAAACAGAAAATATAACTTAGTGGAATCCTTAGCTGTTTGTGTCTGCTTAGTGGGGATCATAACCTCATGATTTGTTCTGGAGACCATTGTCACCAGAATAAAAAGTAATGGGAAATTCAAAATTATACAGCTGTGGTGGAGTGAAAAGGAGACCTTTGGACACTTGTTTTGGTGCCAACTGTCTTTTCATTTTGAGATTTTAATGTACTTTCTGTGGTGTCTCTATAGTAGGTAATTCCCAAATTCTTCCCACATTTCCAAATTGGGGTAAAATGGCAGTAAAACCCATTAAGTGCTTTTGGGGTTCTAATGGCACCCCAAGCGCGGTGTGATTTTGCAGCGATTGTCAGGTGATAGAATCGTGACAACACATGCATTTAGGAGCTTTTTTGGGTGACAAACACACATAGGGCAGCCCATTGAAGTGTATGGGCTGCCCTATGTGCGACATGCGGAAAAGCATGGAAATCGCGTTTACAAAATCGCAAGCGAGAAAGTTTTCTTCTTGCTGTGAGAGAACTGAACAAGGCCTAAAGCAGTATTAGAGGAGCCTTCTTTCTCAGTATTCTTAGTAGATCTGCTATGGAAATAAGTTTCTGGAAGGTCAGGGTACACCACAGAGTTTATTTTTATAGTACAAATTATTACTGTATAAATGTATACATAAGTTCAATAAGCAACATTTCATGCAAGGAAATCATGCACAGGTGTGTTAATATGACAGTATGCAGTCAGAACAAGGTTTTGGAACTTTGGAAGCATGCATGCTATTAAAGATGAGAAAGATGAATAGAAAAGCATGTTTAAACCCAAAAGCAAAAATGTAATATATTGCAGCTTATCAGTCCTTAAATGTAGTAGTTGCATTCATTTTCTTTTTTCTTCTTTTTTTTGGGGCTTTTACTTCATTTGGTTATCCTGCCACTAAATCTTTCTGTCCCTAGATGATAACATTTACCGTTCTGTATTTATGCAGGAGCAGCTTTGTCATCCTAGGCTTCTCTCATTATTTGGACTGCAAACACTTTCCCCTTTCCTCATCCCTATAGGGGTTGCTTTGTAGTTCACATAAAATAGCTGGGAAGGCCCATAACATTGTTTGAGATTTCAGTTTGCTGCACAGGCAGTTACAAGGACACTGCATTAACAGTGCAAAAGAAATGCATCCACCCCGTATAAGAACTGGTAAGCTGCATTATATTACATTTTTGTTCTTGTGTTTTTATATATGTTACATACAGAAAGATTAGTTTAGAATCACAATCATACAACATTCACCAGTATAGTCAATTTTCTTCTGTTAAAGGGCTGGATCTTTGTATTTGTAAAACTATAGTCTTCTGTCTTGGGCCCCAAAGTTATTGAATTAGCCCCATTCGAAAATATGATACGTTTTTTTTGGCCATGTAGAGCAGTAAAGTGGTTGTAAACCCTTTCTACAGGTAAGCCTGCAGTGCTTAAAGGGGTTGTAAATGTTTGTTTTTTATTTTCTAAATAGGTTCCTTTAAGCTAGTGCTTTGTTTTCTTTGTCTGAATTTCTCACTTCCTGTTCCTCCTCAGTAAGCTGTTCTGTCTGACTAACCCACAGCCAGATGATGGGGACAGGCCTACTGAGGAGAAACAGGAAGTGAGAAATTCAGACAAAGAAAAAACAATTTAGAAGGGAAATTGAAGGAAAAGGTAAGTGAACCAACAATGCACTAGCTTAAAGGAACCTATTTAGTAAAAAAAAAAAAAAAAAACCTTTACAACCCCTTTAAGCTTTGCCGATGCATGCTGGGCCACTTCAATGCACTTCTCATTTGAATGTGTTCCATCGGACCTATGTGGAATGCTATGGCTATAGTTTCATAATAATATGCCACGGCTGTTGTTTACGGGTTGGTAAGGCTTCCTGTCCTAATAAATTCAACCCAATACACACAGTCAGTCTCAAGCAAACCAGAGCAAGAACCCTTCATACCTGCCCCCAAAGATGCTGAAACAGCGGAAACATCGTCATCTATCCACCAGCAGAATCCCAAGCCAGCTAACACAAAGCAATAAAAGAGTTTTATATGGAGTCACACATTAACAGAAACCAAACTCGAGGAATACCCAATGGATCCTATTAAACTATGCACAAAGTAAAAAGTTAAGCTCCAAGCAAATAGCTAAGTAAAAACTTTGAATATATATATATTTGTGAACCATCCTATCTGTAAACCAGACACCCATGCCAAACTGCACAGACAGTTCCTGGTCATTATTATGCAATTTTTGTATTGCAATTAACAAAACAGTCCTATCTAGAACAGGCCTAAGCCTCTGATTGGACAATAAAGTAAAAGCAGCACAATAATGTTGTCATCACTGTGCTCTACTGACTTGTACGCATATTTGTGCAAGCAGAGCCCTAATAGGCCCAAAGGCTCAGGGTGATGCTGTACAGAGGATTCGAAGGGGCTACTATCAAGACAAATTTAGTTTATTATGCTTGTTCCATGTAAAATAAATGTAATGTTTATTTAATAACACAATTAAATTAAATATATGGGGCCAGATCCACAAAGAAGTTACGTTGGCGTATCTATTGATACGCCGCGTAACTTCTAGGATGCTCCGGCGTATCTTTGTTTTGTATCCACAAAACAAGATATGCCTGAAGCTGGGCTAGATCCGACTGACGTACGTCTTAGTACGCCGTCGGATCTTAGGTGCATATTTACGCTGGCCGCTAGGTGGCGCTTGCGTTGATTTCCGTGTAGAGTATGCAAATTAGCTAGATACGCCGATTCTCAGAACGTACGTCCGCCCGGCGCATTTTTTTACGTCGTTTACGTAAGGCTTTTTTCAGCGTAACGTTACCCCTGCTCTATGAGGCGTACGCAATGTTAAAGTGAAGATTAGATTCATGCTCATTTTGTCTAGGGGAATCGGGTATTTATTTTTAAATCAAAGCCGTACTTACCGTTTTAGAGATACATCTTCTCCGCCGCTTCCGGGTATGGGCTGCGGGACTGGGCATTCCTTCTTGATTGACAGTCTTCCGACAGGCTTCCGACGGCGCGCATCTATCGCGTCACGATTTTCCGAAAGTAGCCGAACGTCGGTGCGCAGGCGCTGTATAGAGCCGCACCGACGTTCGGCTTCTTTCGGCTACTCGTGACGAGATAGATGCGACCGTCGGAAGCCTTTCGGAAGACTGTCAATCAAATAGGAACGCCCAGTCCCGAAGACCCATACCCGGAAGCGGCGGAGAAGATCGCTCTCTAAAACGGTAAGTACTGCTTTGTTTTTAAAAAAACTAGCCCATTCCCCTAGGCAAAATGAGCATGAATCTAATGTTAAAAAAAAAATTTCGGGTGAACTCCCGCTTTAAGTATGGACGTCGGGCCAGC
The DNA here is from genome assembly GCF_905171775.1 of Rana temporaria. Taxonomy (NCBI): domain Eukaryota; kingdom Metazoa; phylum Chordata; class Amphibia; order Anura; family Ranidae; genus Rana; species Rana temporaria. Next base: position 451,565,702 of record NC_053490.1, on the reverse strand, counting down.
GTCGAATTTTCCGTCGTTTACGTCGTTTGCCTAAAACGTTCGCGAATAGGGCTTTGCGGAAATTACGTTCACGTCGAAAGCATTGACTATTTGCGACGTGATTTCGAGCATGCGCACTGGGATACCCCCACGGACGGCACATGCGCCGTTAAAAAAAAAGTCATTTACGTGGGGTCAAGTTGAGTTAACATAAAACACGCCCACATCTTAGTCATTTGAATTACGCAGACACATTTACACTACGCCGCCATAACTTACGGCGCAGATTCTTTGTGGATACGGAAACTGCGCTGTAAGTTACGGCGGCGTAGTGTATCTGAGATACGCTACGCCTGCCTTAGGCCTGGTACACACGATAGGATTGATCCGCGGATACGATCCTCCGGACCATATCCGCGGATAAATCCTCTGGCGGATTTGGATCCGTTGGCATGTACTCACCATCGAATCCAAATCTGCGCGGAATTCAACCGCGGTGACGTGTCGCGCCGTCGCCGCGATGAGGACGCGGCGACGTGCGCAACGCTGTCATATAAGGAAATCCACGCATGCGTCGAATCATTACGACGCATGCGAGGGACGGGTTCGGACGGATCGATCCGGTGAGTCTGTACAGACCACCGGATCGATCCGCTGGAGCCGATTCCAGCGGATAGATTTGTTAGCATGCTAACAAATTTTTATCTGCTGGAAATCGGAAATATCCGCGGATAAATATCCACTGGAACGTACACACCAGGGAAACTATCCGCTGAAACCGATCCGCTGAGATTTTTCAGCGGATGGATCCTCTCGTGTGTACGGGGCCTTAAAGATAGGCAGATCTTTGTGGATCTGGCCCATGGTGTTTTTTTCTTCTTTTTTTTTTTTAACTAGCATTTAACTTTTGAGTTCTAAAAATTTAAATTACGGGACTACCAGAATATATCAAATATAGACTGAGCATTTACAACTGATAATACATCTTACCTTAGGAAAACTGGTGGAAAAAACAGTATTTTATGTCATCTGAGTTCATGATTCATTGTATCATTTCCTAGCAGTTTATGCAGTGTTGTAGTAAAGACTTCACTTACAAGGCCTGGTATTTACTGTGCATTGTTGGTTTAAGATGTAGAATCTAATTGTAATAAAATTCAAAGGTCTAAAACATTTAGTGGGTTACCTTTGACAATAAGAAATCAGCCTTTGTAGTTTAGTGTCACCCTAGCTAAGCCGATATATAAGGTTACCAAATATATCTGACCAATAAATATAAACTTATTTCACAAATTAAGACACCCATAACTATGACTTTTCCATGGGATACCCAAAGTTATTTGAGGAGAGGTGAATGTGGAACAGCAAAAGTATTGAACACTTAAAGTTAAACCTAGCAAAAAATAAATAAATGGTATTTGTAGTGTGTGTAGTTAAAAGTACAAAGGTATAAACAACTGTTTCTCAATCTGTCAACATTTACATGTGTTTGTGTAAATGTGTTTGGTGTTGGTTCACGTATGTTCAATAAAGCTTGTAGATTCGAAGCCCACTTCTCAATCAATTGATTGGATGACAACTACTATCCATCAAGATGTCAGAAAAGTGTTGATTTTGTAGAAGACTCTATGCCACAGTGATGCAATTTACATTATAGTAAAATGTACATTTTTCAAATATGCTAAATAATTTTAATGTAATCAAAATACTCATCTGAAAAACATATAGAACCAGCAAAAAATAAATAAAAAAGGAAACTTATGCCAAGAGAAATACTGGGGCTGCATGCTAAAAAGTTAGGGCCAGATTCACAAATGAGATACGACGGTGTTTCTCCTGATACGCCGTCGTATCTCTGTTTCTATCTATGTGACTGATTCATAGAATCAGTTACGCATAGATAGCCAGAAGATCCGACAGGTGTAATTGTTTTACACTGTCGGATCTTAGGATGCAGTACCGCGGCCGCCGCTGGGGGGAGTTTGCGTCGTAAACCAGCGTCGGGTATGCAAATTAGGAGTTACGGCGGATCCACGACGGTTTTTCGCGTTCGCTACGTCGCCGCTAGTCTAGTTTCCCGTCGCAAAGTTACACTTTTTTTTTGGTGCCTTAACTTTAGTCAGCAAGTGTATTACTGTCTAAAGTATGGCCGTCGTTCCCGCGTCGAAATTTAAAAATCAACGTCGTTTGCGTAAGCCGTCCGGGAATACGGAAGTACGCTACGCGCGTCGCCGTTCAAAAAAATGACGTCACTGCGCGCAAAGCACGGCTGGAGTTAGGAAACGGAGCATGCGCAGTAGGTCCGACGTGGGAGCGCGCCTAATTTAAATGGCACACGCCCATTTGAATTGGCCCGCCTTGCGCCGGAGGCCGCGGGCGTAGGTTTTCATCGCAAGTGCTTGGTGAATCAGGCACTTGCGATGAAAAATTGCGGCGGTGTAACGTATCTAGGATACGTTACGTCGCCGCGATTCTACGTAAATCTGGCCCTTAGTTGTTTGGCTATAATGCAGATCTTATGTATGCTTTACATTGTACATCGAATATCAGACTTGGAATAGGAAGTGAAGTCATTGTGATATGTCAACATTCCAGATCTGTGATTCCAGGTAACTGGCTAAGCAGGTATTAAAGCTTTACATATTAGATTAACACATGTGCCAGTCAACTGGCAATTTCATAGGCTGGGTTAGCAATGGCAGTCTGCATATTTCTTTCAGTACAGATTTCCTATACCATTAGGCAGGTACACAGTGCAATTGGCTGAGTTTGGTATTAATAAATCTTTTGATGCCAGGGCAGGCCCACCTGCCAAATTACTAGTTTCCATAACACGAATGGTTTTCATATCCTGTAAACATAAAATCTGCTGGTGAACAGATGCAGATGAAACTCTTACCATCATCTGCGATCCTTCTTCATGACTGGAAGTGTACTGTAGATTATTGCACCATGCTGTCTCATCTGATATATCAGGAATGAGGGGTGCAAAAGTTTCAGTATCTTCAGGGCAAGGAGGTCCACAAACATTGTCAAAGCTTTCCATTCCATCCATGCCTTTGAATGGCTTCTCACCAAGAGACAGAGAATTCAGACTTTCAGGGAACACGTCGCTGAACTGTCTTTTGTAAGGGTGAAACTGATGTTTTTCTTTGCCAAACTTCCCATAGCTGTTTTCAGTGGACTCATCACAACTGTATCTCCTGTATCCTTCACTGGGGGAGGCTTTGCTTGGAAATCTCATGGGAATGTGGTCCTGGGGTGATAAAGAGAGATCAGGGCTCATGGAAGAATCTGAGCTCTTCCTTTCAGTCTGACTGTCAGAGTCATGTGCTTGCTCTCCATAGTTGTCCTGAAATAGTCAAATCATTAATTGGTAAACTTCCATAAAATAACAAACAAATGTAGTATTTTCTTGAGAGACTAGGTGGGTCTTGTACAGGGTATACACATACCAACTTTCAATAAGTTTTTGATTGCAACAATGATGAAAGGGATAATTTTAACCTTCCAACATTCCATCAACTGCCATAGTAAAAAGCATTGCCTTTATCTGTTTGATGTTATTTTGTGATTACAAATGTTTCGAAAGTGGTTGAGAACTCTGGGAAATTGCCACATATGGCCAACAGTGGGTTAGGGTATACAATTTAATAACATACAGTTCACTTTTGTGCAAGAGACAAAAATTGAAATTTAAACTGGGGAGCCTCTTCAGAGGCCTCCCACCCATCCATTTGTCTCCTTGGTATTGCACTGGTGGCTTTCACTGTAGAAGCCAATGTGATGCCCTGGAAATCGTGCAATGTTACAACAATAGAAAAATGAAAGATCAGATGTGTGATGTGGCATTAGGACACCATGGTAAGGATGACTGGGTGTAGTAAAATGTTACATATAAAGCCTAAAGAATTCTACAGACATTGGATGGTAATTTTTTGATCCAACCATTTCTGAATGATGAACTAATGTCTATGGGGTAGTGTCCAAGTGCCCAAGGCAACCATTCTTTGATGTTAAAATATTTTGGAACATTAGAAAACCTTGTTGATAACTATTTTTTGGGGAATGTTTACATGCTTTACCCTCTTCCCTCCTCCATTCCCTAAAGTAGTAAACTAGTTCATCCAGTGTATTCCTGTTTAAGGCCACCAGTCGGATGGTGGCTCATCTGACCTTTTACTGATATTTATATTTTTGTTACAAGGAGTAACCTATTATACAAGTTTTATCTCTGTATACGAATACCTGTGTATATAAACATAAGCTGCAGAGGTGCCATTTCCAAAAATGTGTTTCAGATATTGCAGTGTTCGAACTCATGACACTCATACTCCGAAATTGCTTAGTTCGTCTTTCTACTTTGAAGCCCAAAGCAGTGCTGCATTCCTTAAATTCTAATCTGAGTTGCCTTATCTTGTATCAAGCATGTGACAGTTCTGTTATTATATCTTTTGGGGGGGTCATTAAAAGAGCACAATAAAAAAAAAATATATATAGCACACACACATATATAGTGTATGTCTGATGAATCCCAACTACACCTGCAAAGTGAAACAAAAAACATAATTCCTGGATTTGTAGGTCAATTTACAGTCAAGAGGTGCCTAAGGCTCCGTATGTGCTAGAACCTTTCAGTAACTTCAATTATGAATTCCATTTTATGATGAGCAGATTACTGTATATACTGTATACTGTATATATTCAACTAGACCTAAAATGCATAATTGTACTTTTGAACAGTTGGGATTATTTATTCTCTTGGCAGCATACTCTGAATTATTTAAAAACAGTACCGTATTTTCCAGCGTATAAGACGACTGGGCGTATAAGACGACCCCCTAATTTTCTAGCTAAAATGTTGGTTTTGGGATATACTCACTGTATAAGACGACCCCTCACTGTGCCATTATACATGCCTCACTGTGCCATCTATACATGCCTCACTGTGCCATTATACATGCCTCACTGTGCCATCTATACATGCCTCACTGTGCCATCTATACATGCCTCACTGTGCCATCTATACATGCCTCACTGTAACATTCCATTCCCTGCCTCAATGATCTCCCTACCTTCTCCTGTTTGCAGAGTCAGTCAGTCAGACGGCGGCCATCCATTATTCAAAAGCCGCGTCTTCTCCTCGGGCTGTTCCGTGATAGGCGGAACACTAATTTTCCCAGCAGAGCCTCTGTTCAGTGTTCCGCCTATCACGGATGTCCTCTCGTCCGAGGCTGAGGATGAGAAGGCATCCGTGATAGGCGGAACACCGAACAGAGGCTCTGCTGGGAAAATTTGTGTTCCGCCTATCACGGAACAGTCAGAGGAGGAGGCGCGGCTTTTGAATAATGGATGGCTGCGTCTGACTGACTGACAGGTACCCGGCGTATAAGACGACCCCCGACTTTTGGGGCGTGATTTTAGATGCAAAAAGTCGTCTTATACGCCGGAAAATACGGTATACACAGTATGGAAAATATTTATTTGCTCCCCTGGAGATTCCGCAAGTTTTCCCACTTACAAAGAAATGAAGGGTCTCTAGCTTTTATTATAGGTGTATTTTAAATAATAGAGGCAGAATACCAACCAAAAATCCATAATAAATGCATTATACAAATGTTATAAATTGAGTTGCAGTTCAGTGTGTAAAATAAGTATTTGATCCCCCTACCAACCAACAATAATTCTGGCTCCCACAGACTACAGTATGTGCTCATTTGGTACACAGATTAGACACCTGTCTACAGAATCTCTTTCTTCCATTCAAACCTCACCATCATGGACAAGACCAAAGAGCTGTCAAAGGACATCAGGGATGAGATTGTAGACCTGCACAAGGCTGTAATGGGCTAAAAGACCATGAGCAAGAAGCTTGGTGAGAAAGAGACACATTTGTTCTTTTAATTGGGCATTAGATTGACCCCCAATATCTCGTCCCTCTATAAGGTGAAATATCCGGGCCTGTTTAAAAAGCTTTTGGAGGACATGAGGTTGTGGTCCGATGCGATCCTACTGTGGGTAGGGAAAATCCGTAAAGATTACAGTCTTACCCTGTTCCACTAGACGCTATTCGGTAGTTTCGATCCAAAATCTTCCATTTTATTTGGAGTAGTTGACTGGCCTGTGCAACAATGTATAATCCTAAGGATCTGGGAGGCCGGGGGACACAACTTACACAACTATGCCAACTTCATCATAGTTGTTATAGGCCAGCATGGGTGTCCATAGAGGCCCAAGTTTGTTCCAATGGATCTAATGCTTTGGATCCCCCTGAGATATCACAAAGCTATCTTGTGTCCTACACTTTTCCACTCTATACATTTGGGGGATCTTTGCTGCAAAAGGTGGCCCCTGCTCTCCCCACACACACCTGTAGCCCCCCCGTTTTAATAACCCCCTTTTTCCACTGGGTATGCATCTTAATCTATATAGTTGGTGGTTGAACAGGGCATTTTCTTGACCATAAAGGGGCACGTCCCTCATCATACTTTTTGCATACGTTTTGCACATCCTAGAGATGCCCTCATCTGAGAGTTTTCATTTTCAGCAAATCTATAATTTTTTTAAGTGCCTTACAGTCCTGACATAGCAGTATGAACCTTGTTTGAAAATATATGTATGCAGAAGAACCAACTGTGGGGGTGCATCTCTCTGTGTTGTAAAAACTATTTGCCACCCACCTGTCAAACTCTCCTACCAATCACCATGGGAAAGGGATCTGGGCATAGCACCTGTGGTGGAGGACTGGCGATCCTGGAACGTGCGTATTTACAAAGGAATTATTAATGTTGCCCTGATTGAGGCAGGATATAAGGCTTATGCCAGGTGGTGCTTCGTACCAGAACATCTTTCAAAAATGTACCCAGGCTTGTTGGCCTCCTCCTTCATTGGTTGTGGTTAGTTAGGCACATCTTCACAAATTTGGTGGACCTGCCAAGTCCGACATTTCTGGATGAGGATTCATTCCTTTACAGTATATATTTGGTCATCATGGTCACTATTACCAAGGATGCATGCATTGCTTTGTTAAATAAACCAGATGAAAATATCCAGAGACACAAACAAACTTTAATTTACTATATGTTTATAGCGGCTAAAGTCCCTAGTGGGCGATGGATTCCTGGTCGGACTTACCCTCTTTATTTTAGTATTTTTTCTCTCTTTTCTTCTTAACTTTTTCCTGTCCTTATTTTTTCTTTATTCATTTGGTAGCCTTGACCTAGTTGAGGGGTTATTTACTCTGATAGATGATTAAGGTATTTGTTGGGAATATGTTCTGATACTGTACAACGCAGGTTATGTGCTTTAATACATTAAATACTATGGGCCAGATCCTCAGAGCGAGTACGCCGGCGTATCTACTGATATGCCAGCGTACTTTCAAATTACCCACGTCGTATCTTTATTTTTAATCCTCAAACCAAGATACGACAGCATCTGGGTTAGATCCGATAGACGTACGGCTTTGTACGCCTTCGGATCTAAGATGCAATACTTCGGCGTCCGCTGGGTGGCGTTCACGTTGTTTTCCGCATCAGGTATGCAAATTAGCTATTTCCGACGATCCACAAACGTACGAGCGGCCGGCGCATTCTTTTATGTTGTCTCTAGTCGGCCTTTTCCGGCGTATAGTTAAAGCTAGTATTTTGCAGCGTATAGTTAGACTTGCCATGTTAAGTATGGCCGTTGTTCCCGCGTCGAAATTTGAATTTTTTTGGCGTAAGTCGTCCGTGAATCGGAATGTACGTAAGTCCCGTCTAAGTTAAAAAAAATTACGTCCTAGCGACGTCATTTAGCGCAATGCACGGCGGGAAATTTTGGGACGGCGCATTCGCAGTTCATTTGGCGCGGGGACGCGCTTCATTTAAATGAAACCCGCCCCCTAATCGCCGATTTGAATTCGGCCGCCAGAGATACACTACGCCGCTGTAACTTACGGCGCAAATTCTTTGAGGATTCAAAGCAGCCAAAAGTAAGTTACAGCGGCGTAGCGTATCTCACATATGCTGCGCCGATCTATTTCTATGTGGATCTGGCCCAATTTTTTTTTTTATTGTTTTACTTTGAAAAAATGTTGATGATGTTGTGTAATTATTCTTGTAGTAGGATCTGTAATATAGTCCTACCATACAGGTTCATTGCATAAATGGGCCGGTATAAGCCAATTGCCCAATTAATATATACGCTATCTTTTTATGGTTATTAATGAAATTATGTTCCTCCACAGGGATTGGACTATTTTCTACTGTGCTAATAGACTCAAGTTCATCAATTCCTACTCTAATCGTTTCTGAACTCAGATTGGGTTCATAGAACAATCCAGTTCCAACATTAAGGTTCATACGTGTACCTATTACACTGTATTGCACTATTAGTACTGTTTGCAATATTGTTTTGCTGTTATGTTTAGCTGTTATGTTTAGCTTTTAAAAATGTTATAAAAATGATTAAAAAAGAGAAGCAATTTGAAACATAATGTTAATAAAAAAATCATCTTTCTATTTAAATCTGCAGCCAAATCTATGTTGCCCTCTATAGATTACTAGGAAGTGGTAAAAAAAAAACAGGCATAAACTTCCTATATGTGCGCAATGATGTCACTAGGTCCTGCCCCTAAAAGTGGCTGCACACCCCTAATAGGTCAAGTCCCTTGCCTGAGTGCACTAGAAGAAGTGCAAAGAGAAATGTGAGTTTTAATTTTTAAGATTTTATTAAAGTTTTTTTATACAATTCAGCACTATGTTAGTCTTCTTTTTTGAGTACTGCTGTGCGGACCTTCATATACTGGAGTGAATATATCAGAAATAGGATCCCTTTGACCAATTGGTGGATTTATATATCCCTTAAAGGGGTAGGCTCAAAGTGACCTGTAGCTGGTCAATGCTGGAGGGGAGCGCATAGTTTGGAAGGTGGAGGGGCACCTGTGGTGATTTTTGTTACTCTACATTTACTTCACGGAAGAGTGCATCTATGTATTGGACTTTACTTACTGTTATATATTAGTTTGCTACTGCACGGAGTCTTATCACTGATTGGTGTGTTCATGCCTACAGTATATAGTAGCCCTATTATGATTATTGGGTAGTGCATTTTATTCTGATCACAACTGACATTTTATTTGATTACACAATCCTACTTATTGATTATGTCTAATGTTATTCACTAGTAGCAATACACCGTTTTATGTTACACTCTTTTAGGGCCAGATTCACGTAGAATCGCGGCGGCGTAACGTATCCTAGATACGTTACACCGCCAAAATTTCTCATCGCAAGTGCCTGATTCACCAAGCACTTGCGATGAAAACCTACGCCGGCGGCCTCCGGCGCAAGGCGGGCCAATTCAAATGGGCGTGTGCCATTTAAATTAGGCGCGCTCCCGCGCCGGACCTACCGCACATGCTCTGTTTCCGAACTCCCGCCGTGCTTTGCGCGAAGTGACGTAATTTTTTTGAACGGCGACGCGCATAGCATAATTCCGTATTCCCGGACGGCTTACGCAAACGACGGTATTTTTTAAATTTCGACGCGGGAACGACGGCCATACTTTACACAGCAATATGATTGCTGTGTAAAGTTAAGGCACCAAAAAAAACGACTAACTTTGCGACGGGAAACTAGACTAGCGGCGACGTAGCGAACGCGAAAAACCGTCGGGGATCGACGTAACTCCTAATTTGCATACCCGAAGCTGGTTTACGAAGCAAACTCCCCCCAGCGGCGGCCGCGGTATTGCATCTTAAGATCCGACAGTGTAAAACAATTACACCTGTCGGATCTTCTGGCTATCTATGCGTAACTGATTCTATGAATCAGTCGCATAGATAGAAACAGAGATACGACGGCGTATCAGGAGATAGGCCGTCGTATTTCATTTGTGAATCTGGCCCTTAGGGCCAGATTCACGTACAGCGGGCGCAGCGTAACGTAACTGGTTTACGTTACACCGCCGCGATTTTTTCGAGTTAGTGCCCGATCCACAAAGCACTTACATGGAAATTTGCGGCGGTGTATCGTAAACAGGTCCGGCGCAAGGCGGCCCAATTCAAATGGGGCGGGTACCATTTAAATTAGGCGCGCTCCCACGCCAGACGTACTGCGCATGCTCCTGTCGCAAATTTCCCGACGTGCTTTGCGTGAAATTAAGACGCGCCGATGTTTTGTGAATCGCAACGTGAAAAAAGATTTACGCAGGGAAAAATAAAAGATTTAAAAAAAATTCAAAAGCGACGTGGGAAAGACAGGCATACTTTAACATGGTGGAGTACTTTTACACCATGTTAAAGGTGCCCTATGTTTGCAACGGAAATCTAACACTCGCGACGACGTAACGACGGGAAAAATCTTCGTGGATCGCCGTAACTCCTAATTTGCATACTCGATGCTGGTTTACGACGCAAACTCCCCCCAGCGGCGGCCGCGGTACTGCATCCTAAGATCCGACAGTGTAAGTCCATTACACCTGTCGGATCTTCTGCCTATCTATGCGTAACTGATTCTCTGAATCAGTCGCATAGTTGGAAACAGAGATACGACGGCGTAACTCTGGCCCAGAGTATTTTGTAACTAGGCTTAATTTACGAACTAACAAACATTATTTGACTTTTGGTTGAAATTCTGTCTCTCTCATTTAAAATAGACCTATGATACAAATTACAGACCCTTAATTTTTTGTAAGTGGGCAAACTTTCAAAATCAGCAGGGGATCAAATATTTATTTCCCCCACTGTATACAGAATGAGGATATGGTTACAGGATAATCCAGTTGTATGGGGTGTACAGTTATTGTAGGCAATATTATCATTAAGTCAGTTGTGTATTTAGGGTTTGTGCTGTCCTAGGCCTGACTAAACTCGTGCAACCCCTAGTTTAAATATGATCCACCCCTTCCTGTCAAGGTCACACCCCTTCCTGTTTAAGGCCTGCTCTGAAATATTCCAGTGGGGACACTAGTTCCGAGGGCCTTGGGGGGGGGAGGGGGGGAGGGATTACCTTAATCTGCAGAGATTTCCTCTCACTTCCTGTTTGGCTATGGGGAAGGAAATTAACGGATGGCAAAAAAAATAACAACAAGGGCTATAACCATCCCTTACTCAATCCAAAATGGAAAAAGTGTTGCATATAGTTCTACTAAATTTATGGAGGACTAAGAGGATATAACCATGCCAGTGGTGCAGCAGAAAACATATAGTACAGCGATGAAGGTATTTGGTCCAGGCAGTGAGCAAAGGAAGGATTGGAGGCAGGAACAAATAAATCCAATTGTTTATTTTTCTCATCACCAATCAACAGAAATAAAATTAAGATTCCTTAATATGTACAACTGACACAAGAGAGTCCTACTACCTACCTGCCAGGTATAGATGACCATGTCAGTGTCCCTTGTGTCTGCACCATCCCTATCATACCGGCAGCAGTGTGGCCGCTTTATGGGGGCACCAGAACGATTCGTCTTGCGGCCCAGTCCACCTCATAAAACTGGCGCTGCACTAAATGTGTAGCGCAAGCCGGCAGGGACTCTTTTCATGCTGCCCCCCGGCAAAGTGCTGCCCTAGACCTGGGCCTTGTTGGCCTAGGCCAATATACAGCATTGCATTAAATAAATTGCATGTGAATTCCAACATAGTCAACAAACTTGAATAGTTTGACTATCTTTAATATTCAAAAGACTTTGAAATTCAGTTTTTACCATTGTCAAACAAGATGCCATTGAACCAGTCTGATCCTGTATTCCGTCATCTGATTGGTTTACGGGAGAACAATCACTGTCCAGAGATCCTGGGGTGAAAGTCATACTCGATTGATCCTGCATCAATGAAGATCCCACAAGGTCCTGGCTGGGTAAAAATCCTATAACAATAATACAACCAGAATTCCATTTAGTATTAAAACTATAATTGGCATCAATAATAAATGTTCAGTCATGAGTTTGATATAGTGGCAAATAAACTGCTGATGAACAATCTGGCATTAAAGTGGTACAGTCCACGGTAAATAATACACTGATATATTAAGCTGATATTTTGACAATCATTTTACTGGTAATGGTAGTTTTTTAATATCATTGCAACAAAGTACTATGGGGGTAATCCACAAAGATCCGGCGTAACTTAATTTTTGCCATTTAAGTTACACTGCCTTAAAATTTCTACCTAAGTGCCCGATCCACAAAGCACTTAACTAGAAATTTTGGGCTGTGTAACTTAAATTCCGCCGGCGCAAGGCGTACCTATTTTCATGGGGGAGATTCCCATTTAAATTAGGCTCGCTCCCGCGCCGGCCGTACTGCGCATGCTCGTGACGTCATTTTCCCGACGTGCATAGCGCAAAATTACGTTACGCCAAGCTTTGTGGATTGCGACGGGTCAATAAAGTTGCGTCGGGAAAAAAAAAAGATACGGCACGAAAAAAAAAAATCTAAATTTAAAAAAAATTGCGTCGCTGGACAGAAAGGTCTGTTTTTACAAGGTGTAAACAGTTTACACTTTGTAAAAGCAGCCCTAATTTTGCATATGCAAACTAAAACTTACGGAGAAAAAACGAAGCTGAAAAGCTTCGTGGATCTCCGTAAGTGCTAATTTGCATACCCGAGGCGGCATTTCGACACGAAATGCCCCCAGAGGCGGATGCGGTACTGCATCCTAAGATCCTGCAGTGTAAGTCCTTTACACATGCCGGATCTTCTGCCTAACTATGGAAAACTGATTCTGTGGATCAGTTCCATAGTTAGGAACAGGGATACGACGGCGTAACAGCAATTACGCCGTCGTATCCCTTTTGTGGATTTGGCCCTATATTTATTGCAAAAAGCATAGTAGTTCTCAGCAAATTGTTGTCTGACTGTGTCACAAAACTGGACACAGAAAAAATCTTTTTGAATTCAACATGTATATTAACACAAGAAAAAAAAGGAATATCGTGCAGCTTACTATGGGCCAGATTCACAGTGAGAGTACGCCGGCGTATCTGCTGATACTCCGGCGTACTTTCAAATTTGCCGCGTCGTATCTTTAGTTTGAATCCTCAAACCAAGATACGACGGCTTCTGGCTTCGATCCGACAGGCGTAACGCTGGGTGGAGTTCGCGTCGTTTTCCGCGTTGGGTATGCTAATTAGCTGTTTACGGCAATCTACGAAGGTACGCGCGTTCGTCGCATTCTCTTACGTCGTCGCTAGTCGGCTTTTCCTGGCGTATAGTTACGGCTGCTATTTCATGGCTTATTATTAGACTTGTCATGTTAAAGTATGGCCGTCGTTCACGCGTCGAATTTTAATTTTTTTTTTTTGCGTAAGTCGTCCGGGAATAGGAAAGGACGTAATGCACGTCGCCATTCAAAAAATTACGTCGGTGCGACGTCATTTCGCGCAAAGCACTGCGGGAAATTACAAAACGGTGCATGCGCAGTACGTTCGGTGCGGGAACGCGCCTAATTTAAATGATACACGCCCCATTTGAATTAGGCGGGCTTGCGCCGGACGGATTTACGCTATGCCGCCGCAAGTTTACAGGCAAGTGCTCTGTGAATCAAGCACTTGCCCGTAAAACTTGCGGCGGTGTAACGTAAATGCGATACGTTACGCCGCCGCAATTGTATGTGAATCTGGCCCTATGTCTTTAGATGTTGTGTCTGCTTTATTTTCCTTTTTTAGGCTTTTTTCTCCTTTAGACCCCATACACACTATTGGATTTTCTGCAGATTTTTCTCTTCAGATTTACCAAAAGTCAAACCTTAAGAGTTTAAATTTGTATGCAATCTGGCAGGCCTTTGCACTTCATGGTTTTGGTAAATCTGAAGACAAAAATCTGCAGAGAATCTAATAGTGTGTATGGGGCTTTATTCGAAACCTGATCTGCCCAATAAAACATTTCTGGTCCTCTAGTGACAGTGCTCACTCACTGTACTCTATGTATAGTGGAGCAGCATTGTTACCCTAGAACAGTGCTTCAGAACACCCTCTTGTTTCTTCTCCTTAACATGATGTGAGGGGTTCTGTAGTTCTAGCACACTTCCTAAAAAAACTGTTTGCAATATCACTGTTGAGTGCAGCACTGGATCTCTAGCAGGATTAACAGGAATTTTTCTGTATTTATCAAACTATACAACAAAACCCTTTCAATTAAGTATTCAATAGACCAAAAGATTTTAAAATAAGGTATTCACATGTATATGGTTTACATACCCTTTTTTTAAAGTAAAATCTTTAAAAAAAATTTTTTTAGATTTGACAATTTAAAAACTGTTATTATAAATCCTATTATACTAACAAATAGATGCATTTGAAAGACAAATTAAAAGATATGTATAGTGCATTTGTTTATATTTTCTGGCTTTGCATATTATGGTGAAGTCTAAGGCACCAATGTTTTAATACTTGTCTATTTTTTTATTCAGCTGATATGAAGAAATTCATTCAAATATTATGCATTTATATTTACAGCCAGCAGGTACAGATCATAGTCTCATTTACACATTTTGTATTCTTTACCTTTTTACCTACAGGTAAGCCTTATTTTTTATAAATATGAATTAATAGTGCTCTAATTTGTGTACTATAGTAGCCCTAGTAATATGTGCACCTTGAATGCGTTGTATTTTTACTAATATATTTGGTGTTTTGATCATATGATATGTAAACTGGCACCGCGGCTGCATATCCAATGCTGTTTCTCCCTTAAAGAAATCAGCCCCTTCACACTTTAAATAATGTGACAATCAGTGACCAGGTACGCCCCCTGAAGACGTAATCTATGAAACATACGTCGGTGGCGGTACCTGGTCACACTAATCCATGTCACTTCCTGTCCCTCTGGTTGCTGCCTACGGCCGGTGGAACGCATGCTATCCACGGAGGTGGACGCAAGTTTTTTTCAGATAAGCCAGCAGCCCCAGTGTCGGGATAGGCATTTTTTAATGTAAGGAGCCATTTGGCTATTGTTTTATATGCTTTTTATTATTAAATCAGTATTACGCTATGGATGTCTTCCATTCCTTTTACATATCCTGTCTTTAACTGCGAGGAAGAGGTTTACCACACTACTCCTGTCATATTGTATGCGGGCAGGCATTATCCTGCTAAAGCGATATTTGACTCTCTTTTTAATTAAAGAAGTCAGATACATCTGGTAAGCACATTATTTAACCTCAGCACTTTGGGTCGTTTCTCAAGTTGTTTGGTGAAGGAATTTTTATCTGTTTGGTAGAGCAATCATTATCACACAGCAAGAGTTCTTCTGTCACTGGATCCTTATGAACTATCATTATCTGTTGGGACGGTCATACCACTGGATTTCTGTCATTGGATTTTCACTAACTTTATGATATTCTGTTGGGACTTTATTGGTATCAACTAAGGATATTTTCACATTTGTTTTGTATTAGATTTAAGTCATAATATACTATATATGTTAATTAATTGATTCATCAATGGTTCACATTACTCACCATTGTGATATAATCAAGTAGCGCCCCCTATCCCACTCTACTTATTAAAGACTTACCTGTAGGTCAAAGTTAAAAAAAAGGGTATACAACCGCTTTAAGGCATGCATTGAAATACAGTATTCTTTGATGCAGTTCCATTGATTTGAATTTAAAATGCATCAAGCAAAAAGAAAAATGAGTGAATCAAGCCTAACTATCCATAAATGATTTATTGGAAAAAAATGTTAATCTCTTCAGATATTACCCTAGGCCTATAGATTCCTGCACATAATACATTTCAAGAACGTGCCTTAAATAATTATTAAATAAAATGAAATAAAAAATATGAAAACGAAACATTTTTGTAGCTGACTTTACTAAAGGTCTTTACTAAAGGGGCCCCAGGGAGAAACACTGACTACTGGATCTAGTCCTGGCATGTGTAATAAAATGAAGATATGTGTCATTCAAAGTTCAGTAGAGTTTGTCCACATAAGCATGGTAGTGAAACTGTCTCAAGCTAGAATTGTGATTATTAGTTCTTCTGTAAAGGTGAGTGTAGTCTTTTTTAATCTGATAGCATAGCCAGTTACCCAATCTGCTTCCATGACCTGATCCCCCTGGTCTGTGTTCACGTTCATTTAATGCATCTCATGGAAAGGGCCAGGGACCAACAGGTTGTGTTTCTGATTCCATAGTCTTCAATGGATCAAAAATGTGTATTGAAAAATGCAAAATGCATCTGGAATATGTATTTACTGCAAACGGCATAGGTGTAAACCAGGCCTAAACCAGCCACCTGTATTTTTTCTTTGCCTTTTTTTAACCAATTCTACCTTATTACAATGTCCTGGCTATTTTTACACTGATGTTTTATCTGTGGTCTCCCAAATCTTTATAAGAGTTTCATAGAAATTAGCCAGTAGCAGGACATTTTTATATCAGCGAGTGTACAAAATTGCTATCCGTGAAAATCATACTGTTCTGTAACGCCATTAATAGTGTTAAAGCATCCCTCAACATCTTATTTAAAGAATGTATTCCCTTGTTTCCCTTGAAGCCCCATGAAAGGACCCTCTTCCGGTTTTATTGCATTGGTACATGGCCAGCTTCCAGTGCTTTTTTAAGTATTTTGCCTATTGCGTCCTAAAATGACAAGATACACCCCCCCCCCGCTGACATCAATTGGACTTGCTGGGTGTAGTAATGCTGGGTGCTGTAATGACCACCGGCTGGGTACCGTAGACAATCAAAGTGTAGAAATGTCATCAGCACACCAAGATTCCTCAGAAGGGTCCAAAGCTTTATTCACATGGTCACACGGTACACATATGGCATCGGAGCCAAGCAGGAACCCTTACATATAGTTTAAATATATGACAAAACCGTCAAGAGTAAAGATGCAATCGTTAAAAAATAGCAATCAGAAACTACATGAAGCATTACTCCTCTGGAGAAAGATGATGGTTACTTTTAAAGTTAAAAATGTATATGTATAATAAACAAGCCTGCTGGTTATATCTAGCCGCGGGCCATACAGTCTCGGAATATTGTATTTTCATGTTGCCCATCTGTTGAAAGGTGTGTCACTCACCCCCACCCAATGCTGTTCATGCTAAGGCGCACACGCAGTACCCGTAAGTAGTTGAACGCCACAGCGTCCACCAGACTGGATAGAAGACAGACCATACTGAGGGAAGGTGCTAGTACTGTGCTAGTGCTGTGTGGGGAAGGTATAGGTGGCAAAAGATACAGATGTGAATGTGGGAAAGGAGAACAAAAAGAGGAAGAGCTACAGAGAAATTGAAAGAGCAAAAAAAGAATACATGAGAATTAAGTAACAATAGGGGAGAAACTAGAAAAAATATATAATTAACAAATAATAGATGAAAAGAAAAAAAAAAAAAAAATTAAGAATAAAAGAATAATAAATGGATTATGAAAAATGGAAATAATAAATAGGAATAAAAGAATAATAAATGGATTATGAAAAATGGAAAAATGGAAATAATAAATAATAAAAATATATAAAATCAAAAAGGAAAGAAATTAAAAAAAAAAACCTGAAAAAAAATATGTGAAAAAAACTGAATAGAAATTGGGAGATAACAGGAGTCCAAGGAAGACAGAAAGGGAGAAAATGTAAGAGAAAAATGTAAGATAAAAAATGTAAGAGGAAAAAACTTAAGAAAAAAGGGTGGGGGACAGAGAGTGAACAAAACCTGGTAAATGAACAAGTAGAAATAGGAAGGATAGACACTATCAACAAAGTTCAGTCCTGAACTCATCTAATAACAAATTATCTCTCATCAAGGAAGCAGATGAAGGACAAATTAGAGTACCCTCTCTGGGTAAGGTAAAGCAGTTGTGGCTACCCCCTCTTACAAGACGATCAACATGTTTAATTACCCCCTAGGTTCATGTACCTGATGTTTTTTTGTTGCAAATTGTACAGCCACTGGTTTTCTGAGGACAATAGGAGCATCATTCACGGTCTTAGATAAGGCAGTCCTGATGTCACTCCTGTGTCTCTATAATCACCACTTAAAGGGGCCAATAGTCTTACCAATGTATATCAGTGAACACGGGCAATTTAAAAGGTTTACACAATATTCAGTGTTACAGTTAACATAATTGCGTATCTGGTAAGGCTATGAGGATGTGCAAAAGTTTCTCCACATATTAAGGAGTTGCATGCAGATATTACAGTTATAACACGTGTATTAGCTCAGTTTCTGTGACCGATTTAGCATACTTTGATCTGGGTTTGTCTGGACTAATAAGTCCCGTAAAGACTTTCCACATTTGTGAACAAGTAATAGCAGGTTCTTCTGATCAGTCATCAGGGTATCATCAGCTTTAAGAATGTCAAGGTTCTGTGTGGTTGCGTGTCTGATCCGGTCTGATTCACAGTTGAACCTGTGTAGGAACAGCAGCCTATCCCCTGTTTTAGAGGTCCTACAGCTGGCCGTGGTGGCTCTAGTACGGGCTTGGTATAATACCGAAGCAGGATTCTCATGTTCTAAAAAAATTGGATACATAATCTCCAGCTGATTTTTTTTTTGTCACCTCTGGAGCAGATGCGTAGGACTCTTGGGGTGCTTGGAGTGCACACTCATGTAGTGGAGCAAGGTGTTTCTGTCTGTTGGTTTTGAAAGAATTGTAGTAATGAGTGACCCATCTACATTCTTGATCATTACATAAAGATAGGTGATGTTATGTGTTGAAATCTCTGGATTGAAAACAATGCAGAAAATCCCATTAAAAAAATTAACAAATGCCAAGAAGTCTGGTTCACTGCCATCCCAATCCAGGAAAATATCATCTACGTATCTAAACCAGCACCTAACATGGTCAGGGAAAATAGTGGATGTTTAAATGTCACATTCCTCCATGTATTCAACAAGTACATTTGCAAAAGAGGGGGCTGCAGAGCTGCCCATAGCTGTGCCATGTATCAGGGAGTATTTTGTACCCTCGAATGCAAAAAGAGTTTTTCAATACAAAATGTAAATATTTGACCAAAAATTCAACTGGAGGATTCTGGATATTCGATCTAGATCGGAAATGTTTTACTGCTGCTAAACTGGCTGCATTGGGTATGCTGGTTTATAGAGATGATATATCCATGGTTGCAAGTCGCCAATTATCATCGAACGTCAGGATACTCACCAATTTGACCAGTTTGTCCGGAGCTTCTGGCCCCTACACCCCTGTTGAGTGCCCACACAGCAAGCAGTTTGCTATGGGGGCACCCAAGCCGAGCCGCAGCTTTGTGTGTCCATTCAGACACAAGCCCCTGTTCGTCCCCGCCCCTCTCTCTCCTCATTGGCTAACTGACTTTGAGTCAGGGTGTGGGTGGCTGATGTACTCATGCACCATTTTTGATGTGAATATAAGTTTTTTCAGAGTATAAACTGAGCAAGGTGTCCCCATTATACTCTTTCATCTTATTTTCGGTCTCCATGACACAACCGAGATGGTGTATAAGGTGAACTTGGCATTTATTATAACCTGGGTGTATTTGGTCTATTCAAAAATGGCCACAAATTACGTGATATTAGGTGGCCTAGATACCGCATACTATATAATCTCAGGAAGTGTAGCAAGATGGCGCCGCTTCTGATGACATCAGTATAGCGAATCGTGTAAGGCGGAGCTTCTACCACCATTCATTGTGTCACATCCTGCCGGGTCGGTGGAACACAGAGACACCCCGGACTTCCTGTTTGTCACACTTTCAAACACTGAACAAATGTAAGTGTATTTCCGCTCATGCAATGGAATAAAAAATGGAAAACAGTAGTGTGCTATGGGATGTAATTTCTTTCTGCATATTACTGAGGAGAAGGAGCAAATTGACTAAAGGAGAGGAACACATAGTGGATCGGAGTCCTGGTATACAGCAGATTAGCTGTGAAGGCGAGATACCCCCTTGAGGGGAGCACCTTTTGGTGAGTGCAATAGCATAAGAGGAGCACAGAGTGGAGCACCTGCACTGGATGTGTTACAAGCACGGATAAAAGAGCACCTGTCACTTTACTTGGAAAATGGTAGTGTTTCATTGTAGACACCTTGGGATCTTGTCATAATAAAAGGGAATAGTAGTTCATAGAAATATGGTGTCTTATTTACTAAAACAGTGAGGAGAAAAGTGCTTTTGGTAAAGTGTGGATACCAATATCTTTTACTGGTCTGACTAAAGAAATTTTGGTTACTTCAGGTTAATGCATTTTGCACTTAAACTGTTTATTAAAAGTCACTTAGCCCCTCATTTGAGCTATGCACCTCAGACCACTACCTACATGACATCTCTTATAATCTACCGCTAAGTATGGAGATGCATTTTGTTACCACTGCAGGTCTTCTGCAGTTTCTGAGATTTATACACGTGAAATCTAATCCCCCTCATTAGTGCAAACTGAGGAATCTGCCCATCCATCAAAAGGAGTAAGCTTTCTTCATTCATCTTAAAACAAAATAGCTAAAAATATAAAAAAATTATTCTGTCAGCAGCAAACAATCTAAATTCAAACGCTATGATTCTATAGCAGAAATTGGTAACTTTACCCAAAATAGCAAATCTTACTTGTTATTAAATATATTGGTGTTTTAAACTGACTTTAACCTAAATGGATTTTATTGCTTTCTTTGGTCTGCAAAATAACCTAAGACTACTCACATACATATTGGCACGCCTGGGCGAAGTGACGTTATCTTACGCCACTAGGCCGATGTGAGTGCACAGAACGTAAGAGTGACAGAGTGAAAACCGGGATCTGTGTGTGTAAACACACAGATCCCGGTTCTTTCAGGAGAGAGGAGACTGATCGTGTGTTCATACAATGTATAAACACCCATCTCTCTCTTCCCCTAGTTAGTCCCATTCCCCTACAGTTAGAACACAGTGAGGGAACACAGTTAACCCCTTGATCACCCCCTAGTGTTAACCACTTAATTAGTGCATTTTTATAGAACTAATCGCTGTATAATTGTCAATGGTCCCAAAAAAGTGTCAAAAGTGTCCGATGTGTTCGCTGCAATATCGCAGTCCCGATAAAAATCGCAGATCACCGCCATTTCTAGTAAAAAATAATAATAATAAAAATGACATAAATCTATCCCCTATTTTGTAGACGCTATAACTTTTGCGCGAATCAATCAATATACGCTTGTTGCGATTTTTTTACCAAAAATATGTAGAAGAATACACATCAGTCTAAACTGAGGAAAAATTATTATTATTTTTTTTTAAATGTGGGTTATTTATTATAGCAAAAAGTAAAAGAGAGTGTTTTTTTCAAAATTGTCGCTCTTCTTTTGTTTATAGCACAAAAAATAAAAACTGCAGAGGTGATCAAATACCACCAAAAAAAAAGCTCTATTTGTGGGAAAAAAAGGAAGTACATTTTGTTTGGGTCCAGCGCTACACGACCGAGAAATTGTCAGTTAAAGCGACGCAGTGCCGTATCGCAAAAAATGGCCTGGTCATTGAGCAGCCAAATCTTCCGGGGCTGAAGTGGTTAAAACTGATCATTAAGCACCTTTTCAATTTCAGCTTTAGCAAATTACAGTTCTTCTGTGTTTAGATTAACAAGACATTGTCACATTCCAACTTGCAGGCTTTCGTTGAGCCCCAATGCTCTTGTTCTTTTTACATACACTCCCCTAGTACGATAAGAGGTTTTGGTGCACTTCTTAAGAAAGTACGTGGCACCATATTTGTCCATTGATAAAATCATCTAATCTTTTCCACAGAGCCACTGACAGATGTGTATTACATGGCAGAAATGCCTGAAGCTATTGCTTTAGTATTAAATATCGGCAGCTGGAAATGCCTTTGACAAATGGCCTATATTGTTACAGCATTTTGTAAATGTTGCATGACAGCCCGTTTCTCCCATTACAGGTCACTACCTGGAAAATACAGTAAGGAGGAAGAAGAGGTGTCACACTGAAAGATAAGATCCACGCTTGGCAATGCTGGATAATAGCAGATGATTCATTAGTTTCACATGGATAGGGATCTTCTGGCTGGAAACCTTTTGCCAGACAATATCTTGTTTTGTTTAATAACTGATCACATAGGAAACACTTGGAAGTATGTCATACATGGTCACACTTTGGCACCTTGCTGTCTATGTTGACACCCATAGTATAGTTCTCTCACACTGTGCTTCTGTGGTTGAAGCCAAAGTTATCATGAATCTAGGGCCCAACTAAACATTTAGTTTAAATCAGCCAAATACATTTCAGATGCAAAAAAACTTGTTTAATGGCTTACAGTTTGATTTATTTCTAAAGCATCCAAATGGAAAAGGCCATCCCCTACCAGCAACTGCAAAGTGGTTGCCTTTCTTACTGTGGGGAAGCAGTGGTCTCATTGAAGAGGTCCAACACACTCCCTTTTGAGCCAGACCTATAGCTCTGCAATCATTAAAGCTCACATTCTCCACTGATTGGATAGCTCTGGCTTTGACTCAACAAGGGGTGCGTCGGATATCTGCAGAGAGAACACTGTGGCTAATGGTTAAAGTAAACAAACTAAAAGACTTTGCACATTTTTTGATGCACTGGAATATATTTAGCTAATTTAACATTTAAGGTTAATGGGCTTTAACAATGAATCCTACTACGAAATGTTCTGTTAATACAATCAAGACAATAAAGAGCCATGTGACATAACTATGGCTCTTTATGTAACTAAACCAAAAAATTACTATATAGTCTATTTATTCCTAAACATCAGTATAAGTTACATCGGTAGTTACATTCATTTCAGCAATAGTTAGTTGCCCTTAAAATGGTTGTAAACCCTTACATACCACTTTGACCTACAGGTAAGCCTAGATTAAGGCTTACCTGTAGGTGCAAGAAATATCCCCCTTACCTACACGGTTAAGGAGATATTTCCAAGAAAGACGGCACTGATGTCTACGACTTCCGTCACATGCGCAAGAGTTATGTCATCGCTGCTCCGGCCAGTCAGTCTGGGTATCATGGCGGCGACGGAAGAGGTGTCTGAGGACCACTGCGGGGGCTTTGTTCTCAGGTAAGTAATTCATAATGAGCTAGTATGCATATCAGAAAAACAAACACTCAGGGAGACAAGCAATCTCTAATGGGAACAGAAAAACAAACAAGGCACCTCTAAGTGCAGAAATATAAAACTTTTTAAATCCCCTAAAGGGGTTAAAAACACTTACAAGATGGTGGATGAAGCAGGCAAGTAGCAGGTAAGTGTGTCCAGAAGATGTTCCAGTGGAAGGGTAGTCCCAGTCTGATGATAAAGCTTTCACTTTCAGGTCACTGGCTGAAGAAGGAACCAATGAGCTGTTCCGAAACGCGTCACGCCTCTATAACACACTTCCTGTCCTCTTCCTGTTTGTGTCCCATGCTGGTTTTTGTCTCGCTTCCTCTGACATCATCCCCACGCTCCAGCACCACTGTGTTCCCTAAACACTCACAGCACAAGTTGGCTGTTATCTTGTGGACTTCCCTGGAAGCTTTATCATCAGACTGGGACTACCCTTCCACTGGAACATCTTCTGGACACACTTACCTGCTACATGCCTGCTTCATCCATTGCACTAGAATTATTGTTCTCGCTATAACATCGCGCCGATGCCTCACACGTTAGGTGGGAACACTGATTACACATGCGTGCGCAACTAATGTATGTGTTCTCTTCTGCGCGCGAGCACAGGGCGACGGGGCGATTTTTTTTTTCTTCTTCCTTTTTTTTTTTACACTGCCCCTTAAGTTTTATTTCACTTTTATTCCTATTACAAGGAATTTAAACATCCTTTAGAAATAAGGGATGATAGGGTCTCTTTATGGAGAGATATGGAGTCTATAAGACCCCAAATCTCTCAGTTTTTTGGGGTTTGTTATTTCCATCACTTTCAGTCTAGGTGACAATGATCACCAGGATAGGCAGTAAGGGTGAATATAACCAGCTGGGTCCCAGTCACCAATACAAATATGACAGTTAAATTTACCCTTGGCTTTACCTTTCAAAACTAACACACTTTAAATAGATTTTAAAGGCTCAACATTTTTTATCTTCATGCATTCTATGAGGATGAGGAGAATCAGGGCTGCTCTGTGCAAAACCTCAGCACAGAGCAGGTAAGTATGACATGTTTGTTTTTGTTTTGTTGTTGTTTTTTAAATTGCCTTTGATATCACTTTATCTCCAAACTGTAGTTAGCAAGGATTTGTGCCTCTTTTTATATGAAGAAGCAACTTGTTTACAGGCCAATTTCTGATACCTTTAAAAATGCTCTGTTATTATGTTTTTCCAAAGATACGCACTCTACTCAAAGAGTATCGTTGACATTGAGCAGTCTATATATATAGAGATATATATATCTCTATATAGAGATATATATCTCTATATATAAATAAATATATATATATATATATATATATATATATATATTTTTTTTTAAAGTGTATTCCTTCAAAAGTTTACAATTGCAGGTTATGTCTTAGTTGTAACAGGTAAGTGGACATCTTCCTACATGCCAGAAACACAAGTATGTCACATCTATCCCTAGCGCATGCTTTTCTTTAATACAAGTGTGTGGAAATGGTAAGGATGTAGGAAAGAAATAGCTCTGGTCAGCAGAAATGACAGTACTGCTCTCAACAATCTGGTATGAATGCCTGGCATCATACACAACACTGTCCTCGTTAATTATACATGCACATGTTATCTGTGCATCACAGTATCCACATGATGTTATGTATTGGTGCACATTCCATTATGTTTTGTAATGGAAAAAAATCCAGATCCTTAGATATTAATCATATAGGTTTTCTCACTGATACTGATAATTATAGGTCTGCATATTATTATTATTATTACATTATAGATACTAGGGATGGGGTTAAGGTTCACCACCACCGTGGGTTTTAGGTGAACCCTGTTTGTTGAGGGATCACATTTCCAGCAGACTAGAAAATACATTTTCTGGACAGCCGCACTCCAAACAAACGTAGCATTTATTGGTAAAATCAGGAAAAAGCACTACAAACCACAGCAACCAGGACAGTTCAGCTGACGCGTTTCACACTATACTTAGTGTTTAATCATAGCTGGTTATCATTATTATTACATTATAGATACTAGGGATGGGGTTAAGGTTCACCACCACCGCAGGTTTTAGGTGAACCCTGCTTGTTTAGGGATCACATTTCCAGCAGACTAACGGAATTTGTCAGACTAAATGGGGGCTCTTATATAAGCCAACTCCTCACTATTAAAGGGTTAAGTCACAGCAACCATAATGACAATGTACTTTAGCCGTCATACAGAAAGGTATAGGGCTTGTAGGTACTGGCACGTCTGTTAAAGTAGATGTAAACCCTAATGCCCTGTACACACGATAGGTTAGTCTGATGAAAACGGTCTGATGGATTTTCATCAGATAATATCATCAGATTTCATCATGATATTTGTGGCACTGTTTATTAAACACAAATAGCTAGATTCAAATAGACCGCTGCATCTTTTCAGCGGCGTAGCGCATCGTATTTACACTACTCCGCCGTAAGTTAGCTAGGTAAGTACTGTATTCACAAAGTACTTGCCTGCTAAGTTACGGCGGTGTATCATGAATAGGCTGGCGTAATCGCGCCGAATTCAAATGAGGATGTGGGGGGCGTGTTTTATGTAGATTAACTGTGACCCGACGTGATTAACGTTTTTTTTACGAACGGCGCCTTTGCCGTCCGTGTACATATCCCAATGTGCATTGCGGCGAAGTACGCCGCAAGGACGTATTGGTTTTGACGTGGACGGAAATTACGTCCAGCCCTATTCACGGACGACTTACGCAAACGACGTAAAATTTTCAAATTCCGACATGGGAACGACGGCAATACTTAACATTGACTAGGCCAGCTATTTGATGGAATAACTTTACACCTGAAAATGCCTTACGTAAATGGCGTATCTTTACTGCGACGGGCGCGCGTACATTCGTGAATAGGCGTATCTAGTGATTTACATATTCTACGCCGAGCGCAATGGAAGCGCCACCTAGTGGCCAGCCTAAATATTGCACCCTAAGATAAGACGGCGCAAGCCGTCGTTTCTTAGATAGGTTTAAGTGTATCTCTGTTTGAGAATACACTTAAACTTAGGACGGCGCAGATTCCGAGTTAGGTCGGCGTATCTACTGATACGCCGGCCTAACTCTATGTGAATCTAGCTAATATTGTCTGGGAAAAAATATAATACAATTTATTTTATTGCAAACACACATTTTTTGGTAAAATATAAAAGATGTGGTTGCATTGAGCAAATAGATACCAAACATGGCAAGTCTTAAAATTTTGCGTGCCCCTAATATCGTGAAAATACTGTTTACCATTATCAAAAGTATGAAAGTAAAGAAATAACCCAAATTTTGGGTTGTCCCCAGAGAAGTAATAGAGGGTGGAAATCTTCCAATTGGATTTGGAACACTAGACTTGGGGGTCCCCAGGGAATTCCCTTAATTTACAGGGTTTTACTCTCACTTCCTGTTAGGCTATGTGACAGGAAGTGAAGGGAAATCTCTGCAATGGGACACAGATAGCAAAAAAAAATCTGACAGGGGTTATAATCTTCCCTTGCTCTATCCAAAATGTCTATAGTTTTACTTGTCACAAGGGGTTAACAAATGCCAAGATAATACTATTGGGCAGGTACTGTAACAGTTACTCTTTGTGGAGTGTCTCCCATGACCACCATAGCATCTAACTGAGCAGAGATCTGTGGTGGTCATGCACTGTGAATGTGATCACTTTCACTTTAGAGTCAGGCGCTGTATGAAAAAAATGGAGCTATTGCAGTCATCAGCTTGTGCTTCACCCTTCACTCTTTGGACATACATAGTATGTCCAAAGAGCTGAACTAGTTAATTACAGTGCACAAAAATATTATTTTTGAGCTTACTGTGTGCCCTTAGTTAAAGGGGTTGTAAAGGTTCATGTTTTATTTTCTAAATAGGTTCCTTTAAGCTAGTGCATTGTTGGTTCACTTACCTTTTCCTTTGATTTCCCTTCTAAATGTTTTTTTTCTTTGTATGAATTTCTCACTTCCTGTTCATCCTCAGTAAGCTGTTCTGGCTGACTAACCCCCAGCCAGAAAGGCTCAGAAGATGGGAGCAACCTTACTGAGGAGAAACAGGAAGTGAGAAATTCAGACAAAGATTTTATTTTTTTTTAGAAGGGAACCAAGGAAAAGGTAAGTGAACCAACAATGCACTACAGTAGCTTAAAGGAACCTATTTAGAAAATAAGAAACAAACCTTTACAATCCCTTCAATTAGTTCCTATATTGACACAAATATGTAAATCTGAAATTATTGTTAAAAAAAAATAGTGATGCCAAGTAGGAAAATGTTAATGTGGGACTGCCCAGGCGATGAACTAGACCTTGACCTGGATTCCCCTCCCTCTACCCAGTGGTGGAATTTCAGCGACTCTGCCCATGCTCTAGGGGGCCCTTTGCGGCCTCTGTGGCAAGCAACTGCAAATACCCGCTGTTTGTCTTGAGCGCCAGCAATTACTAGAGAGTTTCAGTCTGTGTGGCCAGCAGGTTAGTTAGATACTGTGATGGAATACTAGGCACAGCCGCACACTCTGCACTCCTCTTCTGCACATACTACCCACTGCCATACGCTCCGCACTCCTCTCCTGCACATACTACCCACTGCCATACGCTCCGCACTCCTCTCCTGCACATACTACCCACTGCCATACGCTCCGCACTCCTCTCCTGCACATACTACCCACTGCCATACGCTCCGCACTCCTCTCCTGCACATACTACCCACTGCCATATGCGCCGCACTCCTCTCCTGCACATACTACCCACTGCCATACGCTCCACACTCCTCTCCTGCACATACTACCCACTGCCATACGCTCCGCACTCCTCTCCTGCACATACTACCCACTGCCATACGCTCCGCACTCCTCTCCTGCACATACTACCCACTGCCATACACTCCGCACTCCTCTCCTGCACATACTAACCACTGCCGCACATAAATCAACTGATCAATTTGTAGCAAATTTGTGTAGCAAGTCTCTAGCAAGAGCAAAGTTGCAGGGTGAAGTCTACATAAAAGCGCTGCAAGTCTACAGCCTGAAAATTTGCCACAGTGACCCCTGTGGTGGGATGACTATTGCACAACAAACCTGAACCAGAACTTGCAGCAGGCTTGCAGGATGTTTGCAAAGAAAGTTGATCTGAAGGCATGCAATGCGGACTTGCAATTATCCAACAAACTTGTGAAGCCTGGCAAGTCTAGCAATAGCTTAGCAAGTCATTTTCAAACTTGCAGCACAATTTCTTGCTATCTGGGTTTCTATTTTAGACACAAATATCTTTCATTTGTTTAATGAGTGGTTCGTGCTGTTTGTTCCTCTCCGCCATCTCTAAAGCATCAGCTCCTGCTTCCACCTTTATAATGCAGTCAGGGATTGAGTTCCATCGTTCTGTCTTTACCAGGAAGGTGTGTTTCTTGTTCCACCCTAATTGTTTCTGTTCTTGGCTGTGGCAGCATGTTTTATACCGGGTGTGGCATAAACCCACATGAAAGTGCTGCAGACCCATCTACCTTTCACAGCACACTTTTCCTAACAGTGTCTTCTGTACCTGTTCTGAACATCAATTATCAACCAATCCTCTGTCACTCCCACCAACCTGCTGGGAATCGCCTAGAATTTAAGCCCTGTAATTATCTGCCTTTTCAGTTCAAAATGCATTTCCCCTATACGGTATACTGATACAAAGCTAAAAAAAACTCATACGTAGTAAAAACCCAGAGGGTTTGTTCTGTACATATAACCTAATGGCAAAAATGCATACTTTAGAATTGGTAAGTATGGTGTGACGTTAACTAAATTAAGGGGCTCAGATCTGATGTATTCCTCCCAATGCTCTCTGATGGGAAAGAGGAACACACAAATTTTCAGGCAATAGACACACTCCTGCCACACCTACATGTGTACCTTATTTCACATAAAAATGATAAATCATAAGTATTTTACGATTAAAAGAAATTTTTATTTGAAGACATCTGCAACGGTCGGCATCAACGCAAAGAAAAATATTTTGTGCTGGCCATAGCAACAAAATAGTAAATTTTATACAGTTACAGACATTAGCCCTATAAAAAGATAAATATGTTACAAACAGGCAGAGAGGAATTTGGGTCCCAAAGAGGACTGTTCTTTGGAAGATATACAGAGTACAGGAGACAGTTGTGTCATGGTATACCCTTTAGGACTGTGTCACACTGGTGGTTCTGCCGTTGGTGCCGCTGGCAGATTCAGTAAAATGCAACTTCCACTTTCCCTAATGGATGTCACTAACTCAGTACAACCTGTATCGACATACATTTTTTTAATGTAATTTTTATTTGCCAAGAAATCACAAAGTAATATAAGCAAACAGAAAACAAAATAAAATAGAATAGAATTACAAAGAAGCTATAACATGCAATCTGATGGTACAAGTACCAAAATATGTTCCTAACGTTTCAAAAGCTTTGGGTAGTGATATATCTGATTTTAGAGATATTACTATGTTTAGTCTCAAAGCATGGAAGAATAGTATTGAAGGAGTTGTTTTGGCAGGAGGTTATTTATCTTAATGCATTCTATGCATTAAGATAACAAGCCTTCTGTGTGTAGCAGCCTCCCCAGCACCCCCTAATACTTACCTGAGCCCCCTCTCTGTCCAGCAATGCCCACAGTCCCTCAGTCATGCCTGACTCTCCCTCCTGATTGACTGGGACACAGCAGCGGCACCATTGGCTGGCACGGCTGTCAATCAAAGTCAGTTAGCCAATTAGGAGAGAGACGGGGCAGGGCCGAATGGCAGCTTTGTGTCTGAATGGACACACAGAGCTGCAGTTCGGCTCTGGTGTCCCCATAGTAAGCTGCTTGCTGTGGGGGTACTTGACAGGAGGGAGGGGCCAGGAGCAGCAAAGAGGGACGTGAGAAGAGAAGGATCTGGGCTGCCCTTTGCAAAATTACTGCAACAGAGCGGGTAAGCATAACATGTTTGTTATTTAAAAAAAAAAAAAAAATAGACTTTACAATCACTTTAAGATTGCTTTAGCAAGGAATTAATAGCAGGATGCTCATAAGAGCCACATGAAAAATTACATCAAATAAACAAACAAAAAAAAACAATTTAAGACGAACCACTACTAGTAAGTTGACAGATTTGTAGTATATGTTGTTAGAGAAACACTATTTAGTAAGCCATACATTGTTCTTAATGGGGTAATAGTTTAAATGCTGGGGTTGCCTTGTACATTTAGTTACTGATGGTAAATGTATTAATGTTACTAATTTAAAAAGTTAATTACTAAATATAACAACATGTATACTGTAACAATTGTAAGTCAGGTCAGTCAGTCAAGATTCCTTGTAAGTCAACACATATATATATATATATATATATATATATATATATATATATATACAATTGTGCTCATAGGTTTACATACCCTGGCAGAATTTATGATCTCTTGGCCATTTTTCAGGGAATATGAATGATAACACAAAAACTTTTCTTTCACTCATGGTTAGTGTTTGGCTAAAGTCATATATTATCAATCAACTCCGTTTACTATTTTTAAATCATAATGACAACAGAAACTACCCAAATGACCCTGATCAAAAGTTTACATACCCCAATTCTTAATACGGTGTATTGCCCCCTTTAACATCAATAACAGCTTGAAGTATTTTGTGGTATTTGTGGATGAGGCTCTTTATCTTCTCAGATGGTAAAGCTGCCCATTCCTCTTGGCAAAAAGCCTTTAAGTTCTTGTAAATTCTTGGGCTGTCTTGCATGAACTGCATGTTTGAGATCTCCCCAGAGTGGCTCAATGATATTAAGGTCAGGAGACTGAGATGGCCACACCAGAACCTTCACTATATTCTGCTGTTGCCAATGACAGGTCGACTTAGCTTGGGTTTTGGATCATTGTCATGTTGGAATGTCCACGTACGTCCCATGTGCAGCTTCCTGACTGATGAATGCAAATGTTCCTCCAGTATTTTTTGAGAACATACTGCCTTCATCTTTCCATAAATGTTGACCAAATTTCATTTTCCGTTGTAGCTCACACATCTAAAACATCAGCGATCCACCTCCATACCTTTCATCATAGGCCTTGTTGACTCATAACCAATTGTAGCATTTATGGTTGTCGCCAAAAAGCTAAATTTTGGTCTCATCACTCCAAATGACTTTGTGCCAGAAGGTTTGTCTATGTGCTGTTTGGCGTATTGTAAGTGGGATACTTTGTGGCATTTGCGTAGTAATGGCTTTCTTCTGGCGACTCGACCATTCAGTCCATCTTTCTTCAAGTGATTCCTTATTGTGCATCTTAAAACACCACATATTTTCAGAGAGTCCTGTATTTCACCTGAAGTTATTTGTGTGTTTTTCTGTGCATCACAAACAATTTTCCTGGCAGTTGTGGTTGAATCCGTAGTTGGTCTACCTGACCGTGGTTTGGTTTCAACAGGACTCCTCATTTTCCACTTCTTGATTATAGTTTGAACACCGCTGATTGGCATTTTCACCTCTTTGGATATCTTTTTTTATCCCTTTCCTCTTC
This sequence comes from Rana temporaria, assembly GCF_905171775.1. Lineage (NCBI taxonomy): Eukaryota > Metazoa > Chordata > Amphibia > Anura > Ranidae > Rana > Rana temporaria. Next base: position 451,534,157 of record NC_053490.1, on the reverse strand, counting down.
TATACAGTTTAACTACCTTATCCTGCAGATCCCTTGAGAATTCCTTTGCTTTCCCCATATCTCAGAATCCAGAAACGTCAGTGCAGCACTGGATGAAAGATGCAAGGGTCTGTCAGGAGTCCAGAAAATCATTGACCTTTTATACACACAGATCACAGGTGAGGATGATTACCTTTAATAGCCATTCAAACCTCTTTGTTTCAACTTGTGTGCATGTTATCAGGCCAAAATCACCAGGGTATGTAAACTTTTGATCAGGGTCATTTGGGTAGTTTCTGTTATCATTATGATTTAAAAAGAGTAAACATAGTTGATTGATAATAAATGGCTTCAGTCATTCAGCCAAACACTAATCATGAGTGAAAGAAATGTTTTTGTGTTATCATTCATATTCTCTAAAAAATGGCCAAGAAATCATAAATTCTTTCAGGGTATGTAAACTTATGGGCAAAAAAGTATGTTTAACTGTCATGTAGTATAGCTATACACATGCTCTAAGTCTAATTCCGAATATATATTTTATATAGCTTGGATCCTTTATCCTCTCTATGGCTGTCTACTCAGTTATCTAGATCATTACTCCATGGGTGTCAATTACCACTATAACTATAGATAATATCTGATGGAAATGTAACAGGTATGTAATATGATTTATAACAGAAAAACGATTGTGAGGTTGCCAATACATTGTTGGATGCATAACACAAAGGATTATTCTATTTTGTTTATTTATATATATTGTTGTATGATTTGTTCACGTTATGAGTATATAAATATTTAAATATTCGGTTTGGCAAAACATGTCGAGATGGATTCATCAATTTTAACATGAACTACTGTATGAAATATGTGTCTGTCAAATGTATCAGTTTAACTAAATGGATTTTATTGCTACAAAATAAATAATGTTTTTATAACATAATTGGGTCTATTGTGTCACATCGGCTGTGTCTACAAGCATTACGGATAAGGATTTAATCAGTTGATGTTATGTTAAAGCTAAGATGCAAGCATTGGTTTGTGAGTATATTCACCACCGTCATTTATTATTCAGTAAAAACATGTATTAAGGATAATGTGATAGGCCTATGCGCCATCTGTGCTTTCCTATACTTGCAGTCAACTAGGACATCCCCAGTCTGTGGAAGGCAACGAGGAGTGCAGTATCCACATACATCAGGGATGGACTGGCCATTGAGACTTCAGAGAGTTTCCCGGTGGGCCGATGGCTCAGTGGGCCGGCTTCAGTGACAGCGGACCGCCGCCCCCCCTCCGCTCCTCTGTCTCTCCCTTCCCTCAGCACTCACCTCCTCTCCCTCCCCGCAGCGCTCACCTGGGGGGAACAAAGAAGCAGGGGGAGGACCAGAGGAGCAGGGACGATGACAGAAGAGCATGGGGAGGGGATAGACAGCTGACTCAACAGCTATGGCCTGGGAGTTTCTCACTTCTGCCTAATCTTGTCCCATAAGGGGGGGTACCGAACTGATTCTTTGCCCCGGGTGAAATAATGTCTAACTTTCCCACTGGTACTGCCTATAAGAGTACCAGCCGTTCTACTCTAATAAAGTAGAACGGCTAGTGAAGGGGGATGAAGTCCAGCTCTGTTTTAAGTGACCTGACAAAAGGACCCCAATTTACTTCCAATAGTTTATTTTTTCTTTCTTTTTTTTCTTCTTTTTTTTAAGTGTATCTCGGGACAAAGCCTTTTCTTTATAGTATTGGGTTAAGCAGTAATGGGTTCGATCTTTTTTCAAGATTTTAATGCTGTCTGAATCCCTATTGGGGAGATTCTTTACTAGTGACTATTTTTGCTGAAATGGAATGTGAAGGCCAATCCAAAATTTTTGAGGTGTCCCTAAAAAAAGAAGGTGAGAAGAAATCTTCTAATTGAGACACTTATTCTAGAGACAACTAGGGAAAACCCTCTGATAGGGTAGAGATTTCCACTACCTTCCTACTGTATATCTCTTTCCTAAATGCCGAAAAATCATGTTCAGGATGGGAACGTTTGGTCCGCGGGCCACAGGAAAACGCAAAATGCAGCCTCTGGTCCACGATTTTGCAGCGTTTTGCATTTTCCCATGGCCACGGTAATTGTAGGAAGGGTGTACATGAAGCCTACATGAAGGGGATTTTAACCCAAGAACTAAATTGTATAACCACAATTTAAATTAGTCCAAGCTGGAGTGGTGCACACTTAAAAGTCCTACTGTCTAAAGTCCCTGTGGTTAGACATCTGTATCCCCTTACAGCATAGGTGTCAAACACAAGGCCGCGGGCCGAATGCGGCCCTCCGTGCCATTTCATGTGGCCCGTGCACCTCTCCTGCAGCGACAGGAGAGCTCCAGCCCTCCTCTGGTCCTACTCCAGATCCTTACTTTCTGCTTTCAAGCAATGCATGCAGCTTCTTCCCAGCAGAAGCATAAAGAAAGGGGGATGCACTGTGATGTAAGGGAGAGTGGGGGATTTAACTTCTGATGGTGGGGTGGCTCTTGACATCTAATGTAAAGGTACAGATACAACTGGCCCTTTTGAGGGCAATCATAATGCTGATGCGGCCCACGATGAAATTGAGTTTGACATCTCTGTTACAGCCATTGTGTCACTTGTCTATTGCTTTTCTGTATATTTTTCATGGAGAAAGGTCACTGCGGGAATAAATATATAGAGAACTAACTTGGATCAGTAGCAGCAGCTTTGAGTTAGTAGGAGATTGACCCAAAATGGAGAAACCCATTATAGACAGCTTTGCTTGTAAATATTACGCCTTTCACCTTTCAGTAATGACAGTAGTATCATTAATTATGTGACTTGTGAATTTATTGAATTTAAAGCCTAATTTATATTTATCTATGGACTGTAGCCAAGCCTTTTTAAAGTGTTTTATAGCACATACATAAATATATAGATATATAATAAACACCCATTCTTGGCTTCGGTAGCTAAGCTAAATTCAGATCTCATAGAAAACTATAAAGAGAATGATCAGAACCTTCAGGGACAAAGTACGAGGATAAATGAAGGACGGGCCTTAGGTGGGGCCTTATGATAATGCAGATTTAACTCTTTTGATCTACGTGATTTATTGCCTTGTACTCCTCTCTGTAATTGTTTTTATATCATTACAACACTTTGCTGGCTAGAACAGAGCTTTTGTAAACTGTAGGACCTATAAGTACTGTAAGTGGTTAGAAGTTAGAACTAATAAAGAATCTACTAATATTAAAGCAATTTATTGTTACCTCCTAAAACTAAATTACAAGTTGGTTTATAGAAGAAAAATGTAACATTGATGGATAAACACTTAAATAATTTATATGGTAGGGGGCAATATTGCCCAGAAAACAGCTCTTTTCTTGTTTAGAAATCCCACCAATGAATATTAAAGCTGTCAAGTCTAATGAAAGCCAACAGAACAACTCCACAGCAAAGTAGAGCTTACCATAGCTAAAACAAAATGTGGCCAGTTCAACAGGGACCACTTAAACTTAAATTCATACGTGGGTGCCCCTGTTTGACAGAAATTGATAGTTAGATCAACTTTTATCAAACAGGAATGTTGGAAATTTGTTGTCGATCAGCGACTGCAGCCACTGATTAATGTATTCTGACAGTGGAGTCCTGCTGTCAGCATACACTGTCTCAGCATGGGAGATTCCTCCATCACCCATCTATGACCAGTTTTACATCAATGTGAAATTTAAAATTTCCTCTGAGTATGAGATTTTTACATACAAGTGGTGATTTTCTAAAGGAATTTTTTTACACTGGTCAAGAGAACCTTTAATTATTCAAGTATCTGATCAGGTTCAAGTGAAGAGTCTATCGCTTTTGTTTCTTTAAAGTAGATCCAAACCCAATTCCTAAAATCAGATATGATCATAAAGATAACCTCCAGTCAGATATAAAAGACACACATTTTTGCAGCTCTCTAATCATTCATACATCATTACATTTTTTTTTTAATGCAAGCAGTGCAGGTACCTGAATTTATCTTGCAATCAGCACAAATAACCAATTTGTTTTGCTGCAATGTGCTAGCAAGCAGCACACTAATTCTCAAAACTGAATAGACACTTTTTTCAAAAGTGGTTTTAATATTTTAAAACTTGCATCTTTCATTAAAAAATAATACCTAATAATCCTTCCATTAAGGTCATTATCCAGACACCTCCTGATATGGGGTGACAACAGTCTCCCAGTTGTGCTCCTGCACATCTCCCTGTTACATATGTCACATATGACCCCGGGGGGGACTCCAAGCAGCCACGCTGCGACACATTGCTCAGTTCACTGTTGGACCTGAGGCCCACGGTCGCAGCTGAGGCTATTGCATGTATATAGGAAGTGGTTGAAAGAGGCTAGAGGAGATCAGCAGCACTGAGAGAGGTAAACATAGTATTTTATGAATAAATTTGATTCACGTGGCCACACTGATCAGTACACTCATGCAGATGTATGTTTCCTTAGTGTACATTACTGTAGGACTGATGCAGTCCTGCAGTCTGTCTCCATTCTGAGCCATGCATTGGTCCTGCACAGATGGGAATGCGCATGAAGATCCATGCAGCTGTCCCCTGCCCTGCCATTGATTTAAATAGGCTGGCTGCATGTGCCTCCTGGGTGGATAAACATGGCCCTGTTTTTGGGTGTACTGATCATTCACCCCTGTGAATGAGTTCTTAGTTCTCTACTGTAAAGCGTAACTAAAGGTAAAAATACTTCAGTTCCTGCGGTCTGACACCTGCAAAGTCCTTGCGAAGTGCCGATCTTTGGCCTTCTTCATTGGCCAGCACAGGATGTCATTCCCACGTATGCCCAAGAGTGAAGTAATCACAACACAGATCAGCCAGTGTACATGCACAAGGGGATTGTGAATAGGCAGGTAAGTGTATTTTGTTACAGAAGAGAAAATGCCTATCTCTTCTGCAAAAAAAAACCCCTGCCTGATTCCATCCTGCTGGAATGTGTTTTGTATTATTCATGAAGAAAAACCATCTCATGGCATGAGCCAGTTATGTTTGCTTACATGGGTATTTGTATATATACCCCAAAAAGACCACATAGGGGGAAATCTGAAAATGTACTCCAGCGCGTTTCAACATTTTGTCTTCTTCAGGGGGCATTGCAAGAGAGTAATATTGCTAACAAAGTCCAATCCACAAATGACACCAGCATAAAGAAGAGATAAGAATTCAGGGGACATGTTGCCAATATGACCATTACTTGTCGCAGTATATCTCAGAGTGAATGGGATGTATGAGGATCTTGCCCAGTAATGTACCAAAAAATGATGTAGACAGGTCCAAGATGAGCAAATCTATGGACTAGAAGACTAAGAATCAATGAGCTGCACCTCAGGGGGAGTTCATGGGTGACATTCAGAGGAGCAATTACCCCATAATGGAGGAAAAAGTACCACTCCAAGAGACAGCATTGACCTAAGGCACGGCAGTCTTTCATTGCAATGAGCACCTCTCCTGTCTAACTTTATGGGATCTTTTTTTGCCTCAATTATGGGGTAATTGCTCCTCTGAATGTGACCCATGATCTCCCCCTGAGGTGCAGCTCATTGATTCTTAAGCTTTCAGTCCATAGATGTTTGCCAATCTTGGACCTGTCTACATCAGTTTTTTGGTACATCATTGAGAAAGATCTTCTTACATCCCATTCACTCTGAGATATACTGCAACATGTCCTGGTCATATTGGCAACTTGTCCCTTGAATTCTTCTCTCTCCTTTGTGCGGTATGTTTTCCCTGGGTCACTGGGGTGCTTCACTTGTGGATTGGCCATTGTTAGCATTATTAATCTACCCCCTCTCTTTCAATACACCCTGAAGAAGCCATATGTTGAACTGTGTTGAAGTGTATTTTCAGATTATTTGGGGGTGTCTATATAATATATGGCCTGGATTCACGTAACACTTACGCTGACGTATCTCCAGATACGCCGCGTAAGTGTCAATGTGCGCCGTCGTATCTATGCGCCGTGCCCATAGAACTAGATACGCCTGAAAATAGGCTTCCTCCGACCGACGTAACTTTCCTACGCCGGCGTATCTTGGGCGCATATTTACGCTGGCCGCCTCACTGCAAATATGCAAATGAGGGAGATACGCCGATTCACGAACGTACTTGCGCCCGTCGCAGAAATATACGCCGTTTACGTAAGGCGTACGTCGGGCGTAAAGTTATTCCACCTAAAGGAGGCGCATCCCATGCAAAGGTATGGACCACGGAACAGCCGTTGTATTTTACGTCATTTACGTAGGACTACGTGAAAAGGGATGGGCGTAGGTTACGTTCAGTGATTCGACGTATCTTAGGCATTCGTTCCTACGTGATTCTGAGCATGCGCACTGGGAAGCGTCTACGGGACGGCGCATGCGCCGTTCGTTCGGCCCATCATTTGCATGGGGTCACGGTTCATTTAAATGGATCACGCCCACCGTCCACCTACTTTGAATTAGGTGGGCTTACGCTGAATAATTTACGTTACGCTGGCACAACGTAGGGAGCAAGTGCTTTGTGAATACTCTGCTTGCCTCTCTGTGTTACGTCGGCGTAGCGCATAAGAGATGCGCTACGCCGGCAGAAAGATGCGCCGATCTACCTGAATCCAGCCCTATATATATATATCTCCGTGTATACAATTTATCTGCATGTGATCTACTTGCATAAGGGATTTACATGTTTTTAATATTTGTGTTTGTTTTTAATCACAATGTACGATAAAACATTTTTCTATTATATATGGTTGTAATATTCTCTTGGTGCCGGTAAAATCCTCTCCATTACTTTGTTTTTGCATTGATCATAGGGATCTGGCACCATGAGAAAGTTATGTTTGCTTGTTACCTGTTTGCAAGTTCACCATCTCTTCTTCTAGCTGAGAGTAACTGTCCTTTTCAGTTTCCATGTGATCTCATAAAAGAAAACTTGCTTCTGTAACATCCATCAGTGATTTCATTGGGAGGGTAGAATTATTTTTCTGTTGAAGAAAATGAAAAATAATCACTTTAGGGTAAAAAGAAAGAATTCTGCAGAAATATAAAATAACTGGGTTTAACCGTGAAAAGTTACTCAGGAAGTCTGAAAAATGATTTGAACTTACATTTGAATATCTTGAGAGTTAAAAATAAATCTAAAGCCAAAACTCACCATTCTATTAAAAACTAAATTTTTTTTTTTGCTTTAGGTATAATTCAAAGCAGTATTACAGCTTAACAAATTCTTGCTGTATATGTGGTGGCTGCATTAGTAGCTGTCAGAGACAATGCTGTCACATACCCATGCTACCAGCTCGCTTTGCCATAGGATTTTTAGTAATGTATCCTCAGCAGGGAGCATCGTTTAAGGGATGATAATATACCGCTTGACGATAATAAGTGGTTACCACCTGCAAAAGTGTAGAAAAAGTTTACTTATATTAGTCTACACAACTGCAAACTAAGATTCTCAGGGTCGGTTCACACCAGAAGGCAGTGCAGGAAACCTACGTTCAATGTGCATTTCCCGCACCCTTTTCAAAACGTACTGCAGTTTCGATCTGCAGTAAGTGTCAATATTAAGTTATTGACACCCAAAATGCAGGTAGCAAATGCAGTACGTTTCCAAAAGTGGTGCCTGCACTCCTTTTGGTGCAATGCATTTTGAATGGGCTGAAATCGCAACACTCAGGACTGCTTGTGAATCACAAAGGACTACATAGTGCGTTCCTGTGCGATTCCCGGTGTCACCCAGCCTTATACACACCCTTCTTCACACCCCTTTCCTCTAGACTGTATATATTAAGTATAACATAAGTGTACATACATATATGTAAACCCTCACCTTGTAAAACAACCCATTCAGCTTAAAACAGAAAATTAAATGCAAAACACTTAGGTATACATATAAAAATATATATTATTCCCCCCTCCCCTTTTTATAACTAGTCACATAACCACTCTTTTAAGTTGCATAAGGAGCTCAGAGAGGTAGGGGTGGAGAAACAGCAGCACACTGGTCTTCCTATTTAATGGCTATGTGGGGGAAGGGGGGGCAGTGGCATAGCATGGGGGAAGCAAACGGTGAGGTTACCCTGGGCGCAAAAGGGCCAGTGCCACCATAAGGCGGCCCAGGCAGCCGCTTAAGGGTGGGGCAGTAAAATCTATGTCCCCAGACACTTGCTGGGGATTTGGATTTTTAAAATACCTGTCTCCCCAGCAAGCAAACTAAAACTTCCACACTGTGCCCGGTAGAACAGAGGGTGCAGCATGGAGGTTTTAGTTTACCTGCCGTGTAACTGCTGTCACCAAGAAAGCAGGGAGAATGGATCCAAGCATGCAGAGGAGGGCAGAGCAGTGGGCCAATTCTGATATAGTGTGTGTGCAGACAGTGAGCACCACACTGTGCGAGGGGGGGGGGGGGCAGGCTGAAGGTGCCGGAAGTGATGGCTGTGGAGGAGATAAGGATGGAGAAGGCTCCCTGCTGGTTGCTGCAGCTGCCTCCGCCACCGGGTCCCCTGCAGGAGGACACAGCTAGCCCTCCTGTCCCTGGTGCTGCAGGACTGGTAAGAAGTGGGGGGATTGTGTGTGTGATGGGAGATGGGGGTATCTGAGGGTGTGATCAGAATGAAGGGATCTGGTGGAATATCTGGAGGTGTGATCAAAGTGGAGGGATGTGGGTGGGATCTGGGGGTGTGATCAGAGTGAAGGGATCTGGTGGGGGATCTGGGGGAGTGATCAGAATGGAGGGACCTGGTGGGGTATCTGGAGGTGTGATCAGAGTGGATGGATCTGGACATGTGATCAAAGTGGAGGGATCTGGAGGGGGTCTGGGGATGTGATCAGAATGGAGGGACCTGGTGGGGGATCTGGAGGTGTGATCAAAGTGGAGAGAAGGGGGGATATGGACGTATGATCAACGTGGAGGGATGGGGGGATCTGGGGGTGTGATCGGAGTGGAGGGATCTGGTGGGGGGACGGGGGTGTGATTAGAGTGAAGGGATCGGGAAGGATCTGCATGTGTGATCAGAGAGGGGGGATATGGGGGTGTGATCAGAGTGGAGGGATCTGGTGGGGGATCTTGGGGTGTGATCAGAGTGGAGGGAATTTGGGGTTTGATCAGAGTGGAATGAATCTGGGGGGGCTAAAAGTCCACTGGTTAGGGGGCGCAAATTACTTGCCTTGCCCCTGGGGGCGCTGGGGGAGAGCAGGCTGGGTTCCCAGCACAGCTAGAGAGCTGACACACTGTGTTCTCATGTCTAGTGTGGTCAGTGTTTTAACAGAAAAGCAGAGGGACTGGCAGGAACACCAGGGATTTCACATAATGGAAATTATACAAAAAGATCAGGATGCTTTTTCATACACGTCCATGGTACAGCAGGCACATATCAGGCATATAAAATGTTGAGGTAACATATTCTTTAAGTTCCTGCAGTTTCCTGATATTCAGTCACCAAGTGCTCAGATGGTCACGTAATCCAATGCTTTAGAAACCAAGACAATAGGCTCAGTTCCCCAATCTGTAACAATAGTTTTTGCCCAACAACTGTTATTTTCATAAAAAACAAAAAACAATGAATGCTGAAAATAACAGATGAAAACAACAATCTGTATGGCAAATGATAATTATATTAACATGACAACCTTCCACACTATTATAGTGAAGGGGCAGATCAACTTGGCGTTCTGACATATTATATTACAAATATCCAGATGCAAGACAACCATCAAGTAGCCGATTAAATATTTCTTTAAATTGGATATAAACTTAAAAAGTGCTGAAAGTGTATGTTGATATTAGGAATTTACTGTAGTGCTGATAGAAAATATAGTGCTATAAGGTGAAATCTGATAGTTACCTCCAGGAAATGTGTGTTTTATTTTGTACAAATAGATCAATCATATATCTGTCAAGTTTCTTGCTTTTATGATCTAAATAAAAACTGAAGCAAAAAAAAGTGGAATCATTGGCTGTACAAACCAGGTTGTTTCCTTGATTCATTTTCTAGTACAAATTAAAAGGTAATTGCATGTTAAAAATATCCATATACACTTTCACCTAAGAAACCCATTGCACCCATTTCTAAAAATCATAGCATAACAGGTATAGAGTTCCCACTGCCCAAGGCTAGAAAACCTGCAGAACTCACATATGTTGCATGTGTCAGGTCAATTTGTATGCTTTAAGTTTAATGTGTATGTATAGTTAAGCCAAAATTTTAAAATTTTGGATAGAGTAGAAAAAGATGAGACCTTTTTTTTGCTATACGTATTCTCCTTCTAATTTGAACTGGTGATCATTGTCACTAAAACAGAAAATGATGGGAAATCCAAAAATGTCGTCGCCAACAAGAGTTGAGGGTAAATCTTACAATGGGGCACTTGTTCCTCTTACTTCCTGTTTCATCCATAGGAATTGAAGTGAAAGGAAGTCTCCCCAAATGGACAAAGACCGCAAAACAATCAACTGACAGGGGGTGTTAACCCTTTACTTTACAGTCCAAAATAAAACAAAGTCTATACATACCATACCTATTAAGATAGCAATGGTCATTATCGTCTATGCCCAGGCCCAACACGTTTTCAGCATACAGTATACTTCTTCTCAGCTACCAATGGCATTCAAACCTGCTGTTAAATTCTAATGCCGCGTACACACGATCGGACATTCCGACAACAAAACCGTGTATTTTTTTCAGACCGAATGTTGGCTCAAATTTGTCTTGCATAAACACGGTCACACAAATTTTGTTGGAAATTCCAAACGTCAAGAACGCGGTCACGTACAACACTACGACGAGCCGTGAAAAATCAAGTTCAATGATTCGAAGCATGCGTCAAATTGATTAAGAGCATGCGTAGGACAATTGTGCATGGGAATTGGCTACAGATGATCGAAATTTCCGACAAGAACTTTTGCTGTCGGAAAAATTGAGAACCAGCTCTCAAACATTTGTTGTCGGAAATTCCGACAGCAAAAGTCCAATGGAGCCTACACAAGGTCGGAATTTCCGACCGTGTGTACGCAGCATAAGGCCCCATACACACTATTAGATTTTCTGCAGATTTCTGTCTTCAGATTTACCAAAACCATGTAGTGCAAGGGCCTGCCTGAGTGCATACATATTAAAACTCTAATGCCGCGTACACACGGTCGTTTTTTGGCATGAAAACAATGTCATTTAAAATCATCGTGTGTGGGCTTCACATTGTTTTTCGGCTTCTGAAAAGCGACAAAAAAAAATTCGAACATGCTGCATTTTTTAATGTCGTTTTTTAAAATGTCATTTTTCGGGTTATAAAAAATTATCGTGTGGGGGCTAAAACTACGTTTTAAACCCACGCATGCCCAGAAGCGAGTTATGAGACAGGAGCGCTCGTTCTGGTAAAACTACCATTCATAATGGAGTAAGCACATTCATCACGCTGTAACAGACAAAAAAGCGCAAATCGTCTATTACTTACAAGGAATCAGCTAAAAGCAGCCCAAAGGCAAATAGAACTTCCCCTACAGAGTGCCGTCGTACGTGTTGTACGTCACCACGCTTTGTTCATAATTTTTCAAAAACAATGGTGTGTGGGCAACGTCGTTTTTTGAACATGCTGAAAAATGACATTTTTTTTCATGCCGAAAAACGACCGTGTGTACGCGGCATTAAGATTTGACCTCATATTATATGGTTTTGGTAAATCTGAAGACAAAAATCTGCAGAAAATCTAATAATGTGTATAGGGCCTTAAGGACCGTTTGGATTCATGGATTTGGATTTATGCATTTTATGTAGCATTAGCAGATCCATTTTCATGTGTTATTGTGCAAGCCTTGTGTGTATTAGCAAGCCTTGGTTACTGCCTGCTAACCTTCTCCATTGTGAATTCTAAACTGAAAAATGCAAAAATTGCTTTGTGCATTCACATGTGTTCACGTGTACTTTCACTGCATTTTATCAGTTTAGAATTTGCAATGGAGAAGGTTAGCAGGCAGTGACCAAGGCTTGCTAATACACATTTTCAGTGCATTATAGTACTTTATATACATTTTCTGGGTGGCAATTGACTTCTATGGGCCTACCAATTCAACAAAACCCCCAAAAAACAAGACTGGTCTTATTTTTTTTTAAATACACTGCACTGCAGTGCCGAGACAGAAATAGACACTATTAATAGTGGACATACTGTATGCATTTAGTGTGCTGCAATGCATATGGTAAAATGCAATAAATAGACCCTAAATCTGATTGGTGGCTATAGGGAATTCACTAGTACTCCATGTCCTTAGCTGTTTCAGATTAACTGCATGGTAAAAATTATGCATAAAGATTCTTTAAATGATTAAATACAGGTCAAACGTCTGATTTTATTAACTGTGAAAATTTCATAAACTGAAGCCAGCCACAGACATTCGAGGACAGTTTGAAATACATTCATTATTCAATCATCTCATTATGTGTTTGGCCAGGTTTTCCCCAAAACTGGAACACTCTAATCCCACTAGCACTTCTATTAACAGCAATAACACATATTCACAGGTTTGTTCTCCTAAGAATACTTGTTTGTGCTTTTGGTATAATGATATATTTACACACACCACTCAATGCTACTCGTGGAGAGGGGGCTGTGAATATTCCCGTGAACTTAGAGATCAGAGAGAATACAGATTTCCTAAAAAATTTATGGCTTTTACAACTCCACAAGGTATGGTAAATGTATCCCACCTGACCTTACTGTCACCAACAGAGAGCTGATAAACTAGGAAATATTGTAGATAATCTGCTTGGCATCATATACCCTCTCTGTAATGCCGCGTACACACACGATCGGTCAAACCGATGAGAACGGTCTGATGGAGCTTTTTTATCTTACCAAACCGATCGTGTGTGGGCCCCATCAGTTATTTATTCATAGGTTAAAAAAAAGCCAACTTGTTTTAAATTTAACCGATGGATACCTAACAGATAGAACAAAACAGATCGTTTGTAGGCACGTCCATCGGTTAAAAATACACGCATGCTCAGAATCAAGTCGACACATGCTTGGAAGCCTTGAACTTCGTTATTTTCAGCACGTCGTTGTGTTTTACGTCACCGCGTTCTGACACGATCGGTTTTTTAACTGATGATGTGTAGGCACGACTGACCATCAGTCAGCTTCATCGGTTAACCGATGAAAACGGTCCATCAGACGGTTCTCATCGGTTTGACCGATAGTGTTTACGCGGCATAAGATCTTACAGCATTCTCCCAATGTGTAGTGCAATATGTAGAACTCTAAGTAGTAGTTACTGCTTTTCACTACTCTGTTGGTTTAAATTCTTGTCCCATCTCTGCCTCCCATTTAATAAATGTGGGGGGGTCTTCATGTATTGGGGTTCATTTACCAAAGGGAAATCCACTCTGTACTACAAGTGCACTGTAAGTGCAGTCACTGAAGATCTGAGGGGAAGATCTGAAACGAGGGGAAGCTCTGCTGATATTATCATCCAATCATGTGCAAGCTAAAATGCTGTTTTTTTATTTTCCTTGCATGTCCCCCTCAGATCTACAGCGACTGCACTTCCAAGTGAACTTGTAGTGCACAGTTGTTTTCCCTTTGATAAATCAACCCCATTGTGTCTCACCATGGAAATAGTTATAAAACCAAGTGTTAACTCCCTTTGTAGCAGAGAAATGAATGAACTTTTTAAACTCAATGAACTTGTAGCTGCTTTTGGACCTTCTTTACTTGCTTACTAGTGCTGTGCATTAAAGTGATTGTAAAAGATTACCTTTCAAAACAGCCCATCCAGTTTAAAATAGAAATGAAAGGCAAAACATTTTTATATAGATATAACAAAATATATAAATACTTCCCCTCCCCTTTTTTATAAATTATCAAATTACCTCTGTTCACAGCTGCATAAGAGCTGGGGGGAGGAAAAACAACATTACACTGAGCTTGCCAGTGAATGGCAGTGCAGCGGTGGGGAGGGGGGGGGGGTGTCAGAACAAGTCTGATCACTGGAGCAGAGTACAATGAGTGCTCAACATATTTAGGGAACTGACTACAGTGTGTTCTCTCTGCTTAATGTGGTCAGTTTTTAATAGGAAAGCAGAGGGACTGGCAGGAACACCAGGGATTATACACAAAGGAAGCAATACAAAGAGAACAGGATAGTTTTTTCATACAAGTACATGGTACAGCAGACTAATATCAGTAATTTGAAGTGTTGGGGTAAGAAACACTTTACTGCTCACACTGTGGCTTCATCTTGTTCTCAGTTTTCACTAGCAAAAACATAAAGGTAAAAGGGACACAAAAATAAATTTTAACTTTTAAAATGTTTTGCTCTGTTGAGTAAATAGTTTTCTTTCAAACATAAGCACAGGCATTTTATGATGCTGGCATAAGGCCTCATATCAAATGGTCAGAGAGTTCAACCATGTAAAAGTAATATAAAGGAGGGGCTATTGCTAAAATCTAATGTTCAGATATTACAATAATAATGTTCACAGAATCATTTATTTCATTTATACCCTTGCCAGCCTGACTTGTAATCTGCAAACCTGCTAGAGGCAAGTAAAGGATTGCAAAGTAGTGAATGTGAGCCATTAGATCAAACATTTTATGAGCAAAAGTATTTAATAAATATTAATAAATTGACATAGTTGGGTCAGGAAAATAATTGCCAGTTTAGGATATTTTAGTGGGGAAAGCAGAGAATAAAGAGAGTATTATAAAGTATTTCCAAAATGAATAATGTTGCATACCCTTCGATATAACAATAATACATCCATGTTTGAATTGGTTATTCTGTTACTCTTTTTTGTTTCTTTTGTTATATTTCTGTATAGTTGCACAAACTCTTTGATAAACGCGTATATCCCCCGATGAAGCTACTAGGCGAAACATGTCAGGATGTGTGACCATCTCTTTTAACAAACTGCTGTATATTAGTGAACAATTTGTTTCTGCTATGCTTTTAACTTTATTCTAATTAAATTTATATATTTTTTTCTAAATGTATGGTTCTCATTATTATTCTTATATATATTACACCGTAATAATTCCTTTTGTCCTTCCCGTTTGATTCATATTTCCAAAATAGTTTGAAAGTCCACTTTATAAAAGTGTCTGATGTCAAATTTGTCCTAGACTGCCCTTGTTACTCCACATCAAGCAAACTGTTTTAATTATTCTCCCATACTGATTTTTAAAGTAGAGCAACATAGTTTGAATTCATTCTTGCCCTAGGGCAGGAGCACATTGGTGATTTGTAGAAGCTTAATAACAATAATAAACTCTTTAGCAACTAGTCGCTATACAGATGCAGCATATTGTACCATAAACTGTGAGCTACACAAGCAGCATGCAGTGGTTAAAAGTACCGGTATTTGATTGCACAATGCTCCTTATATGTGAGATTCTTGGCTACTACATTCTACTTGTGTGGGTCAAACCACAGGAAGACATTTGTTCCATATGTGTAGATTTTTTTTTAACTTTTAGCGATTAATAACTATCAATCCCCAATTCATCAGTATAATGATTGCTGGTAAAACTGACTTTTAGTATTTGATTATTATGCTGTATAGGTGTGCACTAAACTAATATCATTTAGGAAGTATTTAAAAAAAAATCACTTTCTATACTTATTTTTGAAGAGTGTAGCATGGGTGCAGTCATATGAGTTAGCTTAAAATGCATATTGCAATCTGTGTTTATACTTCATAAAACATGTCCACTTTTATGCTTTTTTTTATGATTATAGCTGACATCCTTATTTTTGTTAAATATTAGCCATTTTCTCCATAGCATTCGTGAGATGGAGATTTACCAGTTGCAAAACAGTAACTCTTCACTCTGTAATGAGGTCAAAGTCATGCCCCAGGTGTTCCCATCGGCATATTTGGATTGGAATCCTGATAACATATTTATGAATTTAATTAAACTTTTTAACTTACATACTGAATATTTTTAATGGGTATGTTGGCAGTACCTGTCATTCCCCAACATCTTGCAAGTATATTTAAAATGTTCACATTTAATGCTATTAGAATGTGGGAAATAAATAAAGCAGAAAATCAAATTTAGGTTGAACTCCAGGCAAACAGCTACATACACAGATAAAATACACATATGAGAGCAGTTTTACCTGCCAATGGATTTGTAAATCTGTCCAGCCAGTTCAAAAATTAACACAGCTCCATCACACAGCCCTGTCTAGCAGCTGGCAGGGTAGGGTACCTGATTTTTTCTTGCTGCAGTTCAGTAACATCTGCAAGTCTACTCCCTTTCTCCACCCTGTGACTGGACAGTGAAAGAAGAAGTAGCACACTGGTGAGCTCACCTCTTTGTCAACATGCTCTGTCCTCCTGCAGCACAATTGGCTGGCTCCTAATGCTGCTTCTCCCTCCCCCAATCAGAGCTCCTCTGTACAGATATAGCAAGAGGCAAATAGCAAGTCAAATTCAGGCACTTACACTGCTTGCAATTTAAAAAATAAATTTAAGGATGTACCCTATTAATGAATATATAGCTGTTTTTTTTTTTGTGTGTGTATTTTATATCTGTCTTGAGTTCAGCTTTAAATTCATCTATTTTTAAAGCACATTTTTGCATATTTTCCCCTTAGAAATCGAGCAGATAAGCTTTAAAGTAATCATGCTTTGAGGAGGGAAATGACTAAGCTGACATTTAAGTCATTATAAAAATGCTAGTTACCTGGTTGCTATGCTGACTTTCTAGCTTTAAAATGTTTTGCTGATATGAATATGCACATAAAGAAAATTCAAATCTGCATACTGGTTTCAGGTCAATAATTCAAAATGTTACAGCAAGCAAGCAGATGGCACCCAGGCAATCAGCATTTTCAAAAGCAAAATGCAACAATGGCAGCCCCATATTTTCCGCATGAAAGGTTTATTTTAAAGTTAGCCTGTCATAATTAAACTAAGATCACAGTGTTGTAGAACATAGAGAGCCATCTGCATTGGTCTGCACCTGGGCACTGCGGACAAGTCAACATAAGCTAAATCCTCGTGCCAGTGCCGATCCTGACCTCCCTGGGGCCCTAAGCAAAATGACATGTCACATTAAAGTTGAGAAGCGGGGGGGCTGCCGAAAATGACATGTCACATTAAAGTTGAGAAGTGGGGAGGGGGGGCACTGCAGACAGTGACATGTCACATTAAATATTAAAGTTGGGAATCGGGGGGAGGGGGTGTTCTGCTATCGGAACTGACATCTTACATTAAAGTGATAAGCCGGGGTTGCTGACTTCTTACCTCTTCTCCCATGCAGCCAGCGAGTTGAGAAGCGGGGTGAGGGGCCGAAAATGACTTCTCACCAGGCGGGGCTTCTAGTAATTTGGTAATTTGGGGGCCCCCTGAAGCTTTGTGGGGCCCTAAGCGGCTTGCATAGTGAGCCTATAGGGTGGATCGCCCCTGCCTCGTACACATTGTTGTATGACCGAGCGTCTGATTTTTGTCAAAAGTGCGTGTGCAGGATTTTGTCTGGCATATTAACTATCCGCAAATTGTTGTTCGACAAACACGAACGTAGTGACGTACTATGAGTGTATAAAGAGGAAGCTCATTTCTCAAGCACCACCATTTGGGCCCCTTCTGCTAATTTTGTGTTAGTAGAAGTTTGGTGAGCGTTGATTTGCGATTTTCAGATTGTACAAAACAAATTCCTTTTAAAATACGTTTGGCATAACTACATCAGTATCACCAGCAAAGCAGCTTCATTATTATCCCATCAATTGCCACGTCACAAATGTTAATTTTTAAGGCCAAACTCTTCCCGGTCGTTCCTTGATTCCGATCATGCGTGTTTGTACTTTCAACTTTTGTGTGACGATTTCTGTACTGACCATCCGAAAATCAGACGTTGAGTTCAAATCCGCCAAAAATGTAATAGTCTGCACGTCCAGCTTTTGTCTGAAGCAAAAGTCAAATCGGCTGTCGAAAGCAACGTGCTAACGATCTGAAAATCCGCAGACAGCTCGTCTTACCAATTTTCCCTTCTGATTTTCGTATCGTGTGTACAAGGCCTTAGAGTGCATTTTATATCTTATTGATCTTATTAGTAGTGCACACAGTGACATAATCAGCAGTAAAGTTATTTGATTCAATAAGGAACTTCTACAAATCCTGGCGAGGGAAGGGAATCCCCACTCATGACAGCCAACATAGCAAATAATTTAAAGTGAATTAATTCAGAATAATCTGGTGAATGATGATGTATACATTTCTCCCAAAATTCTTCCCATATATTCTACATTAGGATATATGACATATTTTGACTTGAATCAGCAAGTCGCCAATATGTCAGTTGTGTATGAGCCCTTAAATGTCTGTAGCATACATGTGCATGAACGGTAAGTTTTCCAACTTATCGTCTGACATCTATTAGCTGATTTACTAAATCACAAATTTTCGTAGTGACACCAAACCTATGTTCACTTTTAACATAGAATCAGCTTAAGGGGAGTTTTGAAATAGAATTATCCAAGGAAACTGGTTCTCAAGGAAAGAATCATAAATTAAACCTTCAGGAAATTAGCCTTGAGGTGTAATCTGACATATTAGGCAAAACAGGGATAGTTATAAAATAAAACATATCCACATTTGTCAGTACAATTATGGTCTATACACAGGGGCTGATTTACTGAAAATGGAGCGTGCAAAATTTGTTGCAGATCTGCATAGAAACCAATCAGCTTCCAGGTTTTTTTGTCAAAGCTTAATTGAACAAGCTCAGGTTAGAAGCTGATTGGCTACCATGCACAGCTGCACCAGATTTTGCATTCTCCAGTTTTAGTAAATCAACCCCATTGTGTTAAAAAGTTGTCAAAACATTACATTCTCGGTATAAGATGGGGAGTATGAAGTGATGGGAAACCATACATATAAATTTACTTATGGTACAGCTCCACATGATTTGTACTTCTGCACACTGGAATGAGTAAACTTTACTACACAACTGCTACTAGCTGTGCCTAGCTAAGTAAACTTGGCTAAAACAAATTTAGACTGTCCACATATCTGCAACTGGTATGGAACTACTACCTTGCCATGCTGTCATATGACAGACACAATGCTCTGAAAACTGCAGTTCTACTAAAGATACATCTCTACATGTTGGCCAATCTTATTCGTAGAAATTGACAAGAAAATATACTGTCAAAATGCTCAATGTTAATATTTCTAATAATATTTAATTGTTTATGTGTAAAGTTGTAGCATTTAAACAACTGTTGTCATCAGTCATTGCCTCAGTGGAGATTGCAATCTAATGTCCACAGCCATACAAGCCAAAACCATTTTTATAGGGAGTATTTTAAACCTCCTGTCCCTGAGACACATCAGTAATTGAGGAAAGTTGAGAAGAAGTGCTCTCTTATGCCGCGTACACACGATCGGTCCATCCGATGAGAACGGACCGATGGACCGTTTTCATCGGTTAACCGATGAAGCTGACTGATGGTCAATCGTGCCTACACACCATCGGTTAAAAAAACGATCGTGTCAGAACGCGGTGATGTAAAACACAACGACGTGCTGGAAAAAACGAAGTTCAATGCTTCCAAGCATGCGTCGACTTGATTCTAAACATGCGTGGATTTTTAACCGATGGTCGTGCCTACTAACGATCGGTTTTGGCCTATTGGTTAGGAATCCATCGGTTAAATTTAAAACAAGTTGGCTTCTTTTTTAACCGATGGTTAAATAACCTATGGGGCCCACACACGATCGGTTTTGACCAATGAAAACGGTCCATCAGACCGTTGTCCTCTGTTTAACCTATCGTGTGTACGAGGCCTTAGACAGTTGTCATCTAAAAAATGACCCTTCACCTTGTTTTCCAATGACAACTGTAACATTTTAGTTTTCCCATCACTTTCTGTTCCAGTAACAATGCTCACCAGGACAAATAGGGAAGATGAATATGCCCAATGGGAGACAACAATAAAAAACCTGGTGGTTTTAATATATTCATGCTGTATTAAACACACCAAAAAAAGTTTTTAAAAAGCTTTAGATATTTAAACATTTTTAAATGTGTGGTAGGAAACTGGAGCATGTGGAAAAAACCCTAAAGACACAAAATAAATGTATCAACTTTGTGCATATAGTGTCTTGGTGGCATTTGAGCACTTACGGTAGTATGCTAAACATGATACCTCCATGCTTTGCTAATTTTAAATGTTATCTGGAAAAAGTATAAACTTTCGTTTTATTGTAAGCCCCTTTTTTTTTTTTGCTATGAAAAGTTTAGGATTTATGTAGGTTTCATCCATCCTGAGACTTGCATTAAACAGTTGGGGTTAGTAAATATGTTCACACCAGAAACTTCACATAAGTACGCGTTTTTGACTGCATGTTTTAGGAGTAAAGATGTTTCATCTAGGGGCAAAAGGGTAATTTACTCATGGCCCTCCAAGACAGGAGGCTTAATGTTTTGACATGGCAGTAGTGTCAGGAAAACAGGTTTATCAACCCCCCAAAGCCCTACGATGACAAGGGACTAAGGCTCTGTTACAAAAGGAGTTGTATTTTTTTCCTACTTAAATACTTACTAAGGCTCCGGAGAATGTTTAATACAGACTAGAGTTCAAATCACACCTGTGAAAAATCAACTACTACATTTTAAAAATAAATAATACAATTTTCAAATACACTGAACATTGATTGCAATGGATGCTTTAAATAATATTTTATAAGCATTAATTATTGAAATAACATTTTCAAATTGCCCTAATATACAGTAGACAACATCTCCAGATTTGAGGGTAAGTGATAGTGATCCTCTTTTTAAATACAAAGTGATTTCAACCACTAATTTCAATTATGTCATGGAATGAGGAGTGCGGAGTATCTTCTATTCTGATTAACCACCTCACCAGACTTTTGTAAAACATCTCCAGTTTTTGTAAGGGCCACATTGTTCAACTTAATTTATAAATTTGAAGTGTCAGACAATAATACAACTACACCAGCCAGGAGCTTCACTTAAAGGCACTGGCAAAAATATGATTTTCTTCTGAAAAATGCTCTCAGCTGTCCTTCTGACATTAAATGGCCTTCAATTATTTACATTTCATATCATTCTAATATAATCTTCTCCTGCAGGATATACTAAAATAAATATTAGCCAAACTGTGTCGGTTAACTTTTATGTACGAATATTAATAACATTTGCTTTACATAGCTTTCACGAGGCAGAACATGATGAGAAGTTTGAAGGGGATGCCCATATCAACATATTGCATTTTCAGGCAAAGGCACCTTAGAGGTTATTTATGAAAGGCAAACCCACTTTGCGCTACAAGTGCACTTGGTAGTGCAGTCGCTGTAGATCTGAGGGGGCCATGCAAGGAAAATTAAAGACAGCATTTTTGCTTGCACATGATTGCACATTGGATGATAAAATCAGCAGAGCTTCCCCTAATTTCAGAGCTTCCCCTCAGATCTACAGCGATCCACAGCGACTGCATCTCCAAGTGCACTTGCAGTGCACTTGTAGTGCAAAGTGGATTTTTCTTTCGTAAAAAAAAAAACAATGGACCTTGTTTATGAAATGATCTGCATTATCCAAAGCAGCAACTCAGATGACCCTTTTATATTTTGAGTGCTAAAAAATTTAAACATTTCATTGCTGCTATCTGTGATAAATGAGGTTACCTTCATCTAGTGGGTACCAAAAGTATGAACATATGTGTAACTGGTTAGAGAACAGAAGCATGAATATTTAAGTGTAATTCCAGAAGTAATAACTCTGTAATAAATAGTTAGTTAGTAAATAAAAAAACATTCTTCATCTAAAATTGCAGCATTTGTTGCTTCTGTCAATGCTAAAATTGCTAAACCTATAAAAATGAACAATTCTAAGCACTATACAAATACACTACATGCCTTAATAAAGGTTTTAATACGTGTAGAACATGTTCTACCTATTTTATAGACTAAAGGATAAATATAACTTAAAGCCTTTTATTTAACATGTAAAATTAAAGTTAAAGTTAAAATTAAAGTTTTATTGTAATTGCTTTTTATAAATCTGATTTTTAATTTCAATATGAAAATGAATCATCTAAAAGTTTAAATGCTTTAACTACTCTAAATAATTGTGAAAACTTAAATCATTTATAAATGTAAAGTAATTTTCATTCTTCAAAAAAGTATAAAATAAATTAGAAAAACAATCTACAAACATGCAGAATACATTGAATGAGTATGCATGAGTGAATAAACAAATACCTGAAAATGTAGTACAGTCCTCAGAAAGTTGTATACACTTCTGCAAACTTGATGATGAGTCTTGAAGAGAGTAAAAAGAAGCGTAACCCAGTAAGTATCACTCCTGTATTCCAGTTGGGAATGTCACTGTGGCTTTCCTGGGCATTAAATAGATGGGCTGTGTTGAAGGACTTGTGCGCCTTGCTTACTTTGGCTTTCACGCATGAGTTCTAGAATGCTGGTGGAAGATGTAAGTTGTCTCCTCTTACCTTCCTAGTGAAGCACATCAGCGTGCTGCTGCTTCTGGTGTAGCCCAGGTATTAGATCAGACAACATGTCAGGAAAGGAGAGGATTCAGGTAGAAAAAAAAAGCATGTTGAAATAGATCTGAGATTACATCAGTTGAAATAAGGCAGGCAGATGGCTGTGTGAGCCAATTATTATATCAGCTCTTGTTGGCCTCAGGCAAATATGCATGTAATAAGAAAAAAGAACAAGTCAGTGACTAAGTTATGGGTTCTTCAGCTGCTCTGCAAGTAAAGAAGAAAGAAAGATTTACAACACGGTGCACCTGAACACTGCTAGTGCAAAAAGACTACTAAACCCAACAGGCAAATTGCTGTACTATTAATGATTATACTGTATATAGAAATATGGCATTCAAATGAAAAGTTAAAGCTTTGTAACATTACTCTATAAAGGATATTTTTATTGTATTTAGAAAAATGCAACTGCGTATTTTAAGTCCTAATTTTCTTTAAATCCAACAAAAAAGTTTTTATTGATGAAAAGGTGGTATACAGCTTATGGCATTCAACATTTCACAGCAAAACCAAGAGTACATTTCTCATCGACCAATCCCAGTTAAGGCCTAATTTTATATAACTTTTTGCTCAAAATAAAATACATCAGGGTATTGTAATATTACTATAGTAAAGTATATTAAAGTTAAATAAAATAATTTTTTTTCAAATTTTTGACAGAGAAGAGAATTGTTAAGACCCTTGCCAAATTTTTCTGTCAGAAATATTTCCCCTAATTTCATGTCTTGTAAATGCAACACAAGGCCTCATGCACACTGGACGTTAAAATAACGTTATAAAAACGCCAGTAGCTTTGCAGTGAGTTTTTCAACTTTTTTGCAATAGCCTTTTTTAGCGTTTATTTGCGTTTTTAGCGTTTCCCCCTTTAGCGTTTTTTTGCGTTTTTTTAACCACTTAAGCCCCGGACCTTTAGGCAGCTAAATGCCCAGGCCAGGTTTTGCGATTCGGCACTGCGTCGCTTTAACAGACAATTGCGCGGTCTTGCGACGTGGCTCCCAAACAAAATTGCTGTCCTTTTTTCCCCACAAATAGAGCTTTCTTTTGGTGGTATTTGATCACCTCTGCGGTTTTTATTTTTTGCGCTATAAACAAAAATAGAGCGACAATTTTGAAAAAAATTCAATATTTTTTACATTTTGCTGTAATAAATATCCCCCAAAAACATATATAACATTTTTTTCCCTCAGTTTAGGCCGATACGTATTCTTCTACCTATTTTTGGTAAAATAAATCGCAATAAGCGTTTATCGATTGGTTTGCGCAAAATTTATAGCGTTTACAAAATAGGGGATATTTTTTTCGTGACTGCGACATTATGGCGGACACTTCGGACAATTTTGACACATTTTTGGGACCATTGTCATTTTCACAGCAAAAAATGCATTTAAATTGCATTCTTTATTGTGAAAATGACAGTTGCAGTTTGGGAGTTAACCACAGGGGGCGCTGAACGTATTAGGCTTCACCTAGTGTGTGTTTACAACAGTAGGGGGGTGTGGCTGTAGGTCTGATGTCATCGATTGTGTCTCCCCTATAAAGAGGATGAAACGATCGATGCGCCGCCACAGTGAAGCACGGGGAAGCCGTGTTTACATACGGCTCTCCTCGTTCTTCAGCTCCGGGGAGCGATCGCGACGGAGTGGCTATAAACGAATAGCCACGCCGTCGTCCCGGATCGCTCCCCGAGGTAAGCCGCCCGCCGCACGCAGCGGAGGGGGTCCCAGGCGGACCCCCGACCCGCTAGAAGGCAAGGACGTATATATACGCCCATCTGCCTGTCCGTGCCATTTTGCGGACGTAAATAGTCATGCGGCGGGCGTTAAGTGGTTAAGAAACGTTTATTGATGTTTATCAGCGTTTTTACAGCTAAAAAATGTCTCTCAGAACCCTCTAGTTTGGTTTTTTTTTTTTACTGCTCAAAAACACCACTGCCCAAAACTGCTGATAACACCCTATGTGTGCATGGACACATGGGATAACATGATGGAGAGTTTATAGACTTTAGAAGAAAATGGCAAAAAAATATCCAAAAACAGCTGCTGTAAGGCATCATGCACACTGGACGTTAAAATAACGTTATAAAAACGTCAGTAGCTTTGCAGTGAGTTTTTTAACTTTTTTCATCTTTTTTCAACGTTTTTTCAATAGCGGTTTTTAGCGTTTATTTGTGTTTTTTAGCGTGTCTCCACGTTGGCGTTTTTTTTTGGGGGGGAAAAAATGTATGTTTTTAGTTTTTTTCAATGGGTCAAAAACGTTAAAAAAAAACACTGGTGAGTGATGTTTTTGAGCATTTATAAACGTTTATTAGCGTTTATCTGCATTATAGCGTTTTTTACAGAACGTCTCTCAGAACCACTAGTTGTTTTTTTTTACTGCTCAAAAATGCCACTGCCCAAAACTTCTGATAACCTATGATAGCCTATGTATGCATGGACACAATGATAACATGATGGAGAGTTTATTGACTGTAGAAAATACGTCTACTGCCAAAAACAGCTGCTGTAAAAATCTTCAAAAACGTCCAGTGTGCATGAGGCCTAAAAAACGTCAAAAAAACGCCCAGTGTGCATGAGGCCTTAAAAAACGTCAAAAAAACGCCCAGTGTGCATGAGGCCTAAAAAGTAACATTTGTCAGGGGAAGAAGTGTCCCTATTGGTGGATTTTCCCTCTATTCTGAATGAAAAACACAAAATTTTGGATTTCTTTTACTTTTCATCTCAATGACAGTGGTCACCAAGTCAAATAAAGAGAATGCATCTCCCAGCAATAAAAACCTCACAGGGTTTCTAACCCCTTATAATGCTACCCAGAGATAATAATAGTTGTCTTTAGATATACTTTAATACTTTATTGACATGGGGGAAGAGGGTCAGTGAAAACCATGCCAATAAATAGGGCCATAGACTATTTATTTTTCCTCTGGAAGTGGGGGGAAATTCAGCCATGGGCACCCAGAGAAAAATAATTAGATGGTGCTCGCAGCGTGACAAATTGAGGGTGTGGCAAAATTGGGAAGGGCTTAATCAGTAGCCTGTAATATCCCTTCATTGCCAGGCCATTTTCAGTTTTCAGCACTGTGATGTCGCCTACACACGGTCGTTTTTTGTCTTTTTCTCATGAAAAAAAACGAATTTTTTTAAACTTCATTTTAAAAAACGACGTTGCCTACACACCATCGTTTTTTCAAAATGCTCTAGCAAAGCGCGGTTACGTTCAGCACGTACGACGGCACTCTCTTCCATTCAAGCTCGCGTCATAACTTGCTTCTGAGCATGCGCGGGTTTAAAAACATTGTTTTAAACGTCGTTTTAGCCCACACACGATCATTTTAAATGACACAAAAAACGTCATTTTGAAAAACGACATAAAAAACTGAAGCATGTTCGAATTTTTTTTTGGTCATTTTTCAGAAGACAAAAAACAACGTTTTGCCCACACACGATCATTTTACATGACGTTTTTTAAAATGTTGTTTTATTTCATCACAAAAAACGACCGTGTGTACACGGCATAATAGTTTGACTGACAATTACTCCATCACGCAACGCTGTACCCAAATGAGTTTTATACATTTTTTTTGAGACGGAGCTTTATTTTAGTGTATATAATAACTGCTGTTTTTTTTACTATACAAAGGAAAAAAGACCAAAATTTAGGTAAAAAAACGTCCTTACTTTTTGCTAAAATGAAAATGCCAGAATAGTACGAATGGCCCTTTTTTGGAAAGCACCTCAAGGTGATCTTATTTTTTTATCCAAAATGTTTTTTGAAAGAAAGGAAAGAAAGAAACATGCCGGTACTGAGGGTTTTAACACGGAGCATGAGAATGTTATACATGTTATACTTTCCTCCCCTGTGCAAGGGTTTTGCACAGAGTGGCCCCCATCCCCCTCATCTGTGGTACCCCAGTGGCACTCCTGGCTCCTCCCCGCATCGAGTGCACCCTCTGAGACACACATTTCGAGGGGACACTCGTGCGTGATACTGCTCTACAACCCCCCCAAATAAAACAAAACAAAAATCAAAATCCAAAAAGGAGTTTCACAGCACTTTGCTCCGCTCTGTGCTAGACAGTTGTAACGGGCTGCAGGCGGAGAAAGAAGCTGCATCCCCAAGCCCCATATTTGCAAACAATGGGGCAGATTCACAAAGATCTGCACGTGCGCAGCGTATCTGAGATACTCTACACCGCTGTAACTTACTTGGCAAATCTTTGAATCCAGAAAGAATTTGCGCCGTAAGTTACGGCGGCGTAGTGTATCTCTCGCGGCATAAGGGCACGGAATTCAAATTCGGCGAGTAGGAGGCCTGTTTCATTTAAATGAAGCGCGTCCCCATGCCGAACGAACTGCGCATGCCCCGTTCGTCAAAACTCCCAGGGTGCATTGCTCCAAATGACGTGAACGTAAATGGCGTCCAGCCCCAGCCCCATTCACGGACGACTTACGCAAACTAAATAAAACTTTTCAAATTCGACGTGGGAACGACGGCCATACTTAACATTGAGTACGCCACCAGATAGCAGCTTTAACTATACGCCGAAAAAAGCTGAACGGAAACGACGTAAAAGAAAGCGACGGCCGCTCGTACGTTCGTTGTTTTGTCGGAAATAGCTAATTTGCATACTCAACGCGGATTACGACGGAACGCCACCCAGCAGATGCCGAAGAATTGCATCTAAGATCCGAAGACGTACGAAGACGTACGCCTGTCGGATCTAACCCAGATGCCGTCGTATCTTGTTTTGAGGATTCAAAACAAAGATACGACGCGGGGAAATTTGAAAGTACGCCGGCGTATCAATAGATACGCCGGCGTACTTTCTTTGTGGATCTGCCCCAATGTGGACAATTGCAGTGTTGAGACCCAGGACATCCATCTGTAAACATCCAGCATCATGTGCCCTGGATGCAGTGCAGACACTACTACACAGAAGCTGGTGGAGGAAGTGAGTCCTTCTGTTCCGACAGAAAAAAACCCTGGTACAATCAAAGTCCCATTCTTTTTTAACCTCCCTGGCGGTAACCCCGAGCGTGACTCGGGGTGGGTTTTTCTTGCTGCGATCGCTATCCCCGAGTCATGCTCGGGGTAGATATGCAGAGCCTGCAGCGTGCGCTGGCTTACCTTCTCCTGGATCCAGCGATGTCACCACGCTGTGTGAGCGAGCGGGACCTCAGTGAAATTCCATACTGGTCCTCTTTCCGAGCTGCCATTATTTTTACCCAGCTTGTATTGCTGTTTCTGTCCATGTTTGCTTGACTAAGGCAAGAATGGTATTAACAAGTAATTCTGTAAATTTTTATTGGAAATGAAAACACATATATATGTTAATGTAGGACTGACTAGGCCATGAACTGGAGGAAAATTACTGGGCCAGATTCAAGAAGCTATTGCGCCCGCGCAACCATAGGTTGCGCGGCGCAATAGCTGTTTTGCTCCCGCGTAGCGAATGCCCCTGATTCAGGAACATCGCTACGTGGACTGCAGCCTAGGATATGACAGGCATAAGCCTCCTTATGCCTTCATATCTCAGGCTGCATTCTTGCGTTGTCCGCTAGGGGGCGTGGC